>NC_133666.1:352299818-352599818 GCF_037893015.1 Macrotis lagotis
CCTATAAATCTGGAACATACTCTTTCATCAATGCACACAAACTTAAAATACCATTAAAAGAGAAGTATATGAGTTGGGAAATGTGCGTAGGAGCAATTTATAATTCTAAATTTTGGGCTTCAATGTCCATTATTCCTTTCAGGAAGGGTCTATTAAACAGTTCACTCATGAGTGGGACCACTCCCCTTCTGAGGATCTCTATTCTTTACTGGTTAGATTGCTTCTCTACTGTCTTCTATGTCATGCTGTTAAGCTCTTATAAAACACAGCCTTCAGCTTGAGTACTAAAGAATTCTTCTAGATTTTTCCCTTAGTTGGTCTCCGAGGATTTTTTTTTTTAGGATTTTGCAAGGCAAACAGTGTTAAGTGGCTTGCCCAAGGCCACACAGCTAGGTAATTATTAAGTGTCTGAGACTGGATTTGAATCCAGGTACTCCTGACTCCAGGGCCGGTGCTTTATCCACTGTGCCACCTAGCCACCCCTCTCCGAGGATTTTCTACTTGATAGGCAGTGGATGGAAATGTCATTCCCAGCAGCAAGTTGTCTACCTTGATACTCATTTCATCCCTTCTTTGATCTTTTAAGTTCAGATCATCTCCCAACAGTAGTTATCAATCCTGTCTTCTTACAGTAATAAGGCAGTGCAGGTTCTAACCTCTTCTCTTAGCTCTTCTCCTCTTTGAAATTTTTTCTCATATGGACTTAGCACTCCTTGCATCAAAATACAGCCCCCTTTGTCTGAGAAACTAAAATTCATATTTCTGTCAGCCATGCCACAGTCAGGTAATATAAAGTCAACTTTTAGTCACCAAACAGTTCTTTGATTCAGAATTTCCCAGCTGAGAACCTCAAGGTAGTCATAACAGATATATTTACATTAACTCCTTAGAAAACAGGACCAGCTTTGGCTAATCTTTGCCTTCTGTAAGTACTTTTCCCTGAGGCTTAATTATATGAGTATTTTTCACACAACCGTCATCTCACTAAAGGGAATATCCAAATAACAAAGAGCCAACACCTTACTAGAGGATGTCAAGGACTGGGCTTCCTGGAAGCCAGTTCTTTGAGGAAGAACTAACTTACAATTTAGTAACACGGACTTAAATCCTGGGGTAGTAGGGTCAGTGTTTTAACATTATATTAGTGACTTGAGCCCAGACAGGAAAAGTCAGAGCTATCTGAGAGGAGGAGGTAATAGGTACATTGAGAACTTTCTGAAAACTTGCTGTTATTAATTTAAATAATTGCAATCACAACTATCTAGGCTTCCTTAAATTAGTTGTAAATTTCACTTCCTCTCTCAGTTAAAACATTTCCTTCATCAAATGATCTGGGAAACAAACACTGTTTCATTGTTTTCTCAGCAGCATTCAGGAAAAAACAGTCAAGTACTTTAAATAGATTTGTAGTAGGTTAAGGTTCAGAATGCATTAAAACCTTTTTTAAATAAAGAAAAAAATCAAAGGTTTTTATATCTTAATTATAAGATGGGTTTTTGGAAAGGTATCTCTACTTACAATTTCCCTTAAATTTGAAATTTGAATTGACAGGGTTTAAATTAGGTGAGGATTTCCAGGTCTAGTTCCATTTATAGAGCCATAAGTGGCAAAATATGGACTATGACTTTAATTTGAATCTTTAAACTGAAGCTTGAGATAATTATTTTGAAATCCACCACTTCCCTTCCTCTTTTAAGTATGACATGTTTGCCAGGGGAAAAAACCTCTGAATAATTTTAAGGAAGACTATTTAAGAAATGTGGCTTTCATTCCCCAATTGACAAATGGTCAAAGGATATGCAAAGGTAATTTACAGATGAGGAGATCAAAGCAATCCATAATCATATGAAAAATTGCTCTAAATCATTACTTATTAGAGAAATGTAAATTAAAACTTCCCTGAAATACCACCTCACACCTCTCAGACTGGCCAATATGACCAGAAAGGATAATGATCATTGTTGGAAGGGATGTGGGAAATCTGGGGCACTATTACATTGTTGGTGGAGCTGTGAACCTATCCAACCATTCTGGAGAGAAATTTGGAACTGTGCCCAAAGGGCAACAAAAATGTTCATACTCTTTGATCCAGCAATACCACTACTGGGTCTATACCCTGAAGAGATGATGAAACAGGGTAAAAACATCACTTATACAAAAATATTCATAGAGGCCCTGTTTGTGGTGGCAAAGAATTGAAAATCAAGTAAATGTCCTTCAATTGGGGAATGGCTTAGCAAACTATGGCATATGTATGTCATGAAACACTATTGTTCTATTAGAAACCAGGAGGGTTGGGAATTCAGGGGACCTGGAGAGATTTGCATGAACTGATGCTGTGTGAGATGAGCAGAACCAGTAAAACACTGTACACCCTAATAGCAACATGGGGGGCGATGATCAACCTTGATGGGCTTGCTCAATCCATCAGTGCAACAGTCCGGGACAATTTGAGGCTGTCTGCAATGGAGAATACCATCTGTATCCAGAGAAAGAACTGTGGAGTTTAAACAAAGACCAAGGACTATAACCTTTAATTTAGGGAAAAACCTGATATATTATTGTCTGATCTTGCTATCTCTTATACTTTATGTTTCTTCCTTAAGGATATGCTTTCTCTCTCATCACATTCAATTTGGATCAATGCATACCATGGAAACAATGTAAAGACTGGCAAATTGCCTTCTTTGTGGTATGAGGGGAGGGAAGTAAGACCAGGGGAAAAATTGTAAAACTCAAAATAAATAAAATCTTTTTCTTAATTAAAGATTTTATTTTGAGTTTTACAATTTTTCCCCTTAAATAAAATCTTAAAAAAAGAAATGTGACTTTATATTATTCAAATGTGGCATACATTAACAAATTTTAGATAAAAATTTAATCTATATTACCTTGTAATTATTGTAAATATAAAAAAATCCCTTAACTATTGATGAACTTAAAAATTGAAATTATATTGAAAGCAGCTTTGATTTCTTAAAGTATTAGTTTGAAAAAGGTAATCAATTCTCAATTAGGTTCCCTTTACTGATTATTGAGACCAGAAAATTCACATGATAAAAATTCACTATTTATCATATAAATTATACAGTAATAGAATCTGAATTATTAAGATTTTGAACATTTTTTCTGTGAGGATGGCATCACAAAAAAATAAATTGATATAGTAAAGAACTGGATTGAAATTTTAGCAAGAAATTTGTGCATAGTTGATAGGTTTTTTGCCTTTCCCTTCTCAAACAGGATCTATGCACTTTCTAGTACATCAGGCAATTGTCTTGAAGAATTGCCTACAGAAGTACAAAGGATTAAGTGACTTATCCATGATCTCCTAACCAGTTTAAGCCTGTTTGATGCAAGCTCAAGTTTTTTGTTTTTTTTTTTAATATGAGGTTAGCTCTCTGTCTTTTATAGTGCATTGTCTCTGGACCTGTAGAAAGATTAAAAAAATGAATTAGGATAAATTATCTCTTTAAATTCCCACTTATTGGACTCATTGGGCAGCTAGATGACCTAGTGAATAGAGAGTCAGGAAGATCTGAATTTAAATCTTACTGCAGGCATTTACTATCTGTGTGAACCTGGGCACAATTTGCCTGAGTTTCTTGTCTGTAAAATTCAGTTGGAAATGGAAATGGCAACCACTCTGTATCTTTGTCAAGAAAACCCCAAATGAGTCTTGAAGAATTGGACATGACTGAAATAACTGAACAACAGAAATATTGCTTTTCCATTGAACAGACAGGGAAAAAAAAAGAAATAATGTAGAGTGATAAAGATGAAGGCTTTCATTATAATTTTTATGAGGATGTTATGTATTTTTAATGATAAATATGCTTTTTAAGCAACATAATCTCTAAAATTTCTAATCTCGTTTAATGAGAATGAATTTGCTGATTTAGCTCTAAGCATGTGTACTTGAAATTAAACAATTTGAGAGCATTTTTTTCAAGAATGATTATTCTATAAAATTTTCATGTAGTAGCAAACTCAGCTTTTCAAGAAACAAATGAGCAGATCCAGAAATGGAGAAGTTCTTGGGGGCTTTGGAACTACATGTGATATAGTTGAAAGAGTCCTAAATTTAGAAGCTGAACAGCTAATTTTGAATTCTGACTTTACCTCTTCTTTGCTCTGTGACCTGGGGCAAGTGATTTAGCCTCTCTAGTTTTCTTATCTTTAAAATATGGATAAATATTTTAACTACCTCACAAAATTGTTATATCAATTAAAGAAAGTACATAAAGCACTGTATAACTGTAAGATGTTCTTTGGAAGTATTCTTATCTATAAAATAAAGAAAGGAGAACAACAAAACCTTATGCTTATGTACTAAAATCTTATTTGTGACTCACCTATTACGTAAATAATACTTTTATACAAACAGCAGATTAAAAAAGGAGGAAAATTTGGCTACAGTTGATAAAATAATCAAGTAATCTTGGGCTTTGGATATAGAAATTGTTAATAAGAATTATATTCTTTTGGCTCACTTTGTTTCATTTATTCTTTTATGAAAACTTGATTTGCATGCTTTTAGTCAAATCATTTTAGCCAAAGCACCTTGCTTACCAGTGTGAATAATGATGTCCTAGCTAGTCTCTGAAGTCTACGCATATTGCCTTCACAATGTATTTTCTGAATGTTTCTTAGATAATTGCATACCTTTGAATTTAATGGTGATTTTCCCTGTTTACTTGGGGGGAAAGCAGCTGAAATCTTAGAATTCATTGGGTAGGTAGCAAAAAACACTTGTTCATAAGCATGTAAGTTATACACAGCTCTGTGTGTACATTAGAGCTGCTTAATTTTCTCAAGAGTGAAATACCAAATGTTGTTGGAATATATTTAGTTATGCAAAGAAATAGAGTTAAAATGTATCTTTTTAATATGAATTAATGACCTGACTTTTTAAAAATAATTATTTATAAACATAAGGTCCTACTTTTTCCTTTGCACTTTCAGTTTCAACCACATTGTTAAGAGATGGATGTTTCCCATCTGATTATGTTCCTTTCTTTAGGAATGAGGGAGGAAGAGGGAAGTACAGTGAAAAGGAAAAGGGAAATAGCAAACATAAACGAGTTTATTACTGAAATGTTTATTGTCTCATTTTGTCATCTTTTAGTACCTGCTTTATGTTTTAGAAAAAAAGAGGACGTTTAACTTTAAAGAGAAACAGGATTGTATTCATAGAATGATTCTGTTTTTACTTAAATGTGTTTTTGCCTCCTATATAGTTCAGCATTGCACAAAGAAGATGATGTAATCCTTTTTAGCTGTGGACCACGTGGCAAAGCATTCTTGTCATTGGTCTTCACTTGGATAACTCAGTGCTGCTATGCTTCATCATCTCAGGAGCCTCTGTACATTTGTAATTTGAATTGAATTGCTGTCTCTGCCTTGATCTGTCCATCTTAGTGCTATCCTATTTCTTATACTCAAACTATCCTCACATGTTTACATGTGTGTGATGATCCTACATATAGGATAATAGAGATGACTTTCATTAAGCAAGATGATAAAATTACAGTGTAGTCAGCTGTGAAACTATGCTACTCTACTGGTTTAGAATTGGGGGAGGGGAGTTAAAGTTGCTATTAGCAACCATTTACTATAAAAGAAAGAAAGAAAATATTTCTCAGGATTTTCTTCTTTTTTTTCTTACCCTTCCTCTGAATTTCAACTATGGATTACTTAAATCTATATTTTCCAGAATTGTGGACAACTAGAATGGTAGATGTTCAGACAAGACTTACAAAATACAATTCATCTCCCCCCCCCCCCTTGAAGTTAGTTCTGTGGCAAAGAAGGAGATTTAAAAGTTCTTTCAAAATCTTATTGTATATTTTCCCTATGGTATCTGAAAATGGCTTGGCAGTATCAGAGATTAGGCTATGGAAGCTGAATTAATATTCCATTTAAAGAATCTTAGAACCATAGTGAACCTTAGAGTAATTCCCCAATTGGTTAATGGTCTAAATATGAATAGACAGGAAGAAGCAATCAGGGTTATTACAGTATTTTAAAATGATCCAAATAAAGAAATGAAGATTAAAGTAATTCTGAGGGAAAACATTCATATTGATTTAGTTTTGGTTGACCTAGGAGTGGGTATAACCTTTCTGGAAAGCAGTTTGAGATTGTCTAAAAAATAGTTTCTAAACAATATATACTCTTTAGTCTAGATTTGTCACTGGTGGGTTTATATCCAAAAAAGAGCAAAGAAATTAGAAAAAGTTCTATATGTACAAAACTATGACAGCATTTTTTGTATTGACAAACAACAAAATTGGAAACTAAGGATATACTTATCAGTTGGAATGGTTGAACAAATTATGGTATATGAATGTGATGAAATATTATTGTATTTTAAGAAATAAGAAATAGATAATTTCAAAGATACTTGAAAAGACATGAAATAATGCAGAGTGAAATGAGCAGGATTAAAAGAAAATTCTTTACCATAACCTCAGTATTATATAATGAACATTGTGAAGATTTTTACTGGTGATGAATGAAATTAGTAGAATTTATATAATAGAAAAAATGTAAAGACAAATAAAGGTACAAGAAAGCTACAAGAACTAAAGAACTATGATCAGTGCAAGTAGCCATCCGTGATTTCAGAGGATCAGTGATGAAACATGCCACCCTTGACAGAGAAGTGATGGATTCAGGGTACAAAATGAAACAAATTCTGTGTTTTGCTTGACTATGAATATTTACTGCAGGAAACTTGCTTTTCTTTCTTCCTGTTTTTTTCCCCCCTGGGTTGAAGGAGGAAAGAAAAGAAAATAGACTTTAATTAATTTTTTAAAAACCTTTAATTTTTTTTTAAAGAGAGATCACCTAAAGATGGAATCTTAAAGAATTAGAAGAAACCTCAGAGACCAACTTGTCCCAGATATTAACAAAAATTTATTTGATGACAATCCTCACAAGCCTTTTCATAATGGGAAACCAGTTACTTTCCATGTAAAGTGTTTTTCACTTCTGAATAACACTGGTAGTTGGGGGCTTTTCTTTACATCAATCCTTAAATATGTTTCTTTCTAACTTCTCCCTATTGGTCTTAGTGCTTCTGTCTGAGGAAATCTAATCTATCTTCCAAATGACATCTTTTCCAATATTTAAAGAGAGTTATCACTTCTCTCATCTTGGCCTCCCTCCTCTTCTTCTCCAGGCTTAACATTCATTATGCAATCCCTTTATAAAAAAGGGAAAGAATAATAAGCAAATTTTGGTCTGTTTTTCAACTCTAAGGGAGGAATGATAGAAAAAAATGTAAGTGCAGAACAGCAGGTAACGGGGGGGGGGGGGGCACATTATGTTTATTAAGGTGGTAGAATAAAATACTGTTTTTCATGTCGAAGGACCTGAGTTTGAAACATAGATCCCAAGTAGCTGTGTGATGTAGTACAGGGAACAATAGGTTTTGGAATTAGGAAGATCTGCATTCTAATCCTGCCTCAGATACCTTCACTCTGTAATGCTAATCAATCAATTTAACTGCCCTGTTGTACCTTTATTTCTTTTTCTTTAAAATGGGGATATTAATAGTTGTGAAAAACAAATGTAAATACAGTACTTTGCAAACCTGAAAGCTCCATATACATGTGATTTGTGGTTGTTGTTGTTGTTGTTATCTAATTATATGACTTTAGGTAAAATCACATCCTCTTTCCATACCCACAAAATGAGTGTGACTGGATTGTTTATTTCTACAATATTCTCAAACTCCAAATATTCTACAGTATTTTCATGCTCCAAAATTGTGATTCTGTGAGCTCTTCCTTTATAGGAAATTTAGAATATAGAATACTTGTCCTGATATAGATAACCAATTTTATTCTTTTGTGGAAAATTTTTTCTTTCCTTTGTTAACAGTTCCTAGACAAGGAATGATCGCCTCCTAGGGCATGGTTTTGTCCATTATTACATTATAGCATGCTTTATTAGTTTACTATTCCATATTAATATAGAACAAATTATGGAGGATTGCTTGATTTTATGGTTGATTATGATAACAAATTAACCTGTTGGAAATATCATGAAATGGAATTGGGTTTGGTCTTAAAGTCTCTGGTGACCTTCTTACTTTAAATGTGCCAATAGTGATTGTGATTAGCTCCTGAAGACTTGATAGAAGTTGACAGAATTTAACTGCTGTGTAATTAAAAGTCAGGGGGCCTTAATATGAGGGAGTCATTAACTCCTATGCAATTAAAAACCAAGGGAGCCTTAATCTGAGGAGGGTCAAAGTTCTTTACAGAGATTAAATGGTTCATTCTTATGGCAACTTTCAGATGAGACAAGTAAACTACATTGCAATTGTTATTGTCTTCATTTTGCATTTTAGGAAATTAAATCAGAAATATTGATTGAATTCATACTGTATGGAGAGCACCAGAGATTTTTGAGAAAATGAACATTTTGATAAGGATGGATGGAAGAGATAAATAATTTTGGAATTTACAACTTATTAAGGGTTAGGCCTGGAGAGGGTACCACATCAGGGGATTTAGGATACTCTGAGAGACCTTGGGAGGCCTGAAGAGAGCAGCACAGCAGGTGAGAAGATATTATAAATGGCCCTTCTTTAGATTTTTCGCTCAAATAAATTCCATAATAGTTGTAACTAGTTAAACTCATTTATATATGTACCAAAATGAAATCACAGTATGTACATAGATTTCTATAGACAGAAGCAATCTGCACCTTGGATGTTTTGAAATATAGTTTGGCATTTTTGCATATGTTTAAAGTGCTATTTAAATTTCCCAGAAAACCCACCAATACCTGTTTACCCATTTGTTCCTCTTTCTTGAGCTCTCAATCTTGGAAACAAGAAATAATGTAATATAGATGGAAAGGCAAAGAAAAAGGAGGAAGAGAATTTTGCTCTACATTTTGAGCACTAAGTTGACTAGGAGAAATTTTGAAAGAGGCAACTCTTATTTTAGGCATCCTCTCACCTGCTCTCTCAGCATATTCTCAATCCCCTGATGTTACTCAAGAAATTAAAGTAGGAGGGAGACACAGATAAACAGAGGATTCAAGATCTGGAAATAAATTAGCACTATGGCAGCATTGGTGACGAAAGAAAATATAGACAAACATGGGCTAAAAGTCATGTAACATTATCAGGAACAAGGTATCCTGTGGACTTGAGTTTATAAAAAAGAAAATTTTCCAATTTAACTTGCTTATGTCCATGACCATGCCAATACTCTCTGAGTCTCAGTGCTGATTTTGTTCTTTTTTTTTAATCTTCTATTCAGGTTTCAGCTGTGGACAGCTCCCGGTCTCCAAAAAAACAGACATAAAAACCTAAAACAAACCCAGTCTCTCTTAAGGAAAGTAAGGGAAGTTGAAGACCCAATTCCCATGGTGATTATAAAGTTGTGCTCCCTTGAAAACTTTCTGGACTAGACCTACTTCTTTTTTCTTTTTACCATTCCCATGATGGTCTACCAGAGAGCTTACTATCCATAATCCTTTTCCAAAGGGAAAACACAAACTATATATATTTCCAAGATCCATCACTATTCCTGTTGGGGAAGGAAGGAAACACAATTCTAATATGTGTCCTGTTGCTAGTGGCATAAGACTCAATTTAGTTAAGTCTAGAGGCTATGTCTTCAACAGTGGTGGGAGCTGTGGAATCTAGAGCTTAAATTTACAGCTTGCTTTATATGAGCTTTATGTGAAGGGTGTTGCCATGTCTTTGTTATTTCAAAACTATTTGAGCAGATGAGAGATAACCCTGACAAATGTTGGGGGGGAAATGCTGATGAAGCATCAGAGCTGAAACATCAAATGTGAGAGGGGTAGGACTTTTGGTGGCCTTGTGTGTGTGCCTATGCAGGCATGTGGCACATTCCTCTGAACGGCTGTTAGTAAATGGCAAACAAATAAGGGATTTTAATAAGCTAAAAACCTGGGAGAGAATCAAGACCTAAAGATACTGTGTGTGGAGGAGCAGGCCTCCTAAGTTCATTTAAGCTCACCCTAGAGTCTTTTCTGAGAAAATTCATTTGTGCCCCATACCAAAGAAAATTTCTCTGAGCTTGTCCTATTCTCCTCTAGGTTTTCTATGGTGCATGTAAAAGTAGCCTTGAAATTAGATTCTTTTCCCCTTGGTTACTGAACTGTATAAGAATAGAAGATAAATTTGTTGTAAAAGAGTAGGAAAATGGAAGATTAATACCCCCCCAAAAAATTATCTTTCCTTCTCTCTAATCTCTTTCTCCAGTTTTTCCATTTGTAATAGACTAAAAGAACACACATTCAAATTACATTAGTTGGGGAGCAGCTAGGTGGTGCAGTGGATAGAGCACTGGCCCTGGAATCAGGAGTATCTGAGTTCAAATCCTGCCTCAGACACTTAATAATTACTTAGCTGTGTGGCCTTGGGCAAGCCACTTAACCGTATTTGCCTTGCAAAACCTTTAAAAAATTACATTAGTTGAAGACACAGACAAAAAATATCCAAAATGTAGATATTTGGTGATTAAATACAATACATACTAATTTTTTTGCCTCTTTATTTCTTATTCACTATTTAGTTTAATTTTTACTTTGACTTTTAATATACAAAGTTTTCTCTTTTAAAGTACTAGAAGTTAGGGAACATGTCAGTTTCATTTTTTTTAAGTGTTTATACTCTGGCAGAGAATACCATATGTTGATGATACATCCTTATTCTAAATACTTAGTTATAAAATACAAATAATATGTATATTTGAGTATCTGCTTATTGACCAAGGGATGGAATAGTGGAGTGGGAAAGTGATGAATTGAAGTTATTAGAAGTATTTTTCTTTTTTTTCTTTTATTCATTTAAGGCAATGGGGTTAAGTGACTTGCCCAAGGTCAAACAACTAGGCAATTATTAAATGTCTGAGGCCTTATTTGAACTCAGGTACTCCTGACTCCAGAGCCAGTCCTCTATCCACTGCACCACTTAGCTGCTCCCAAAAGTATTTTTCTATTGAATTTTGTGAATTAAAGAAATTTATGTTTAGTGAAATACTTTTTAATTCACTGAATTTCATTTTGGAAGCAATTGAGGTTAAGTGACTTGCTCAGGGTCACATAGCTAGAAAGTGTCAGTGGTGTGATTTAAATTCAGGTCTTCCAGACTCCAGAACTGGTTTTGTGTTCACTCTACCATCTAACTGCCCTGATCAATTGAATTTTTTAAATCCTTTTATTTTCATCAATGGCTAATGTCTCATTGAATAACTTATTAATTATAAATAAGGCAGTGATTGAAAACTTTTAAATTTGTAATGAACTAATAGAATCTTTGCTTTTCTGGCTTGCATTTTATGGAATCACATTTGACTGTGTATTGGAAAAAAAGAGCTGTTATATGTTTTAACTTACTGCATTTAGAACTTAGCTAGTCACTAGTCATTCATATTAATTACTGATTTGGTAAGAATGAACTCATTTATATCCCCCTAGTAATTGGGAGTTGTTAGATAACTGATTGGCTGCTCAAAAGAGAATGAGCAAATGAGTAGTGACTATGGCTATATCCATAAGAGTTCAATCCTGCTGTTTTACATAGCAAATGTTCCTGTTACTAGTGGTATTATATCTATTTGGTTGGTTGGGTCTTCATTATCAAAGGGGACCACAATTACATCACTAGGTTAGAGATTGTGGCTGATCAGACCAGTAGGATGTGAACACCTAGGATAGGTTCTCTAAACTTGTGCAACTCATGTTTCTTTTGAGCTATTTCAGTTTTGCCTTGCTCATAGAGCATAGCACCCTCTCTAATGAGGGCATGCCAAGTTGGGAGGGTTCTGTGCCAGTGTCTCCCATGCTGCACAATCAATTCTAAAGTTCTTAACAAAGACCTTCAGGATTTCCCTTTATTGCTTCTTCTGACCCTCCTGTGAGTACTTGCCCTGTGTTAATTTTACATAAAATAGTCTTTTTTGGAAGTATATGTTTGGCATTATATTAATGTGGACAGCCCATGGTAATTGTGCTCTCTGTAGTAGCTTTTGAATGCTTGGAAGTTTAATTTCAGAAAGGACCTCAGTATCTGGTATCTTCTTGGAATTTTCCTTAAACAATTTAAATGAAATCAATTCATTTTCCTGGTGTAACTTTGGCTAACAGTCCAGGTTTCACAGGCATACAGCAATGAAGTCAACCAAATTGCTCTATAAACCTTCAATTTGGTAGGCCCCATAATCTCTTCCTGAGTTTTCCTTTGGACAGACATTCATCTAGTGCTGGCAATGCATGTGCCATACCTCATCTACTATGTGTACATTCTTGGAAAGTCTACTGCCAAAGTAAGTGAACTTAACTATTATTCAGTTGAGGAAACTGAGGCAAAGGAAGACTAAGGGACTTGCTCAGAATCACACTTCTAGTAAATATCTGAGACTAGATTTGAACTGAAGTTGTCCTGACTCAGGAGTGAGGTTCTATTCACTATGCCACCAGCTGCTGATAAAACACAATATGTATAATCTTTGTTCAGTTAATAGGAGCTTGACTATAATTTTCAACTTGCATATTAGTCCAAAGATTGTAATGGTTCAAAGTTTTTTTTTCCCCCTAGATATTATGAGTAGAAAGAAAATTTTGGCCATTGCTACCAAATTTATATCACCTTATATTACCCCTGTCATAACCACAAGACCAAATAAAGGGCAAATTTTGTGGAATAAACAATGATATACATGCTTCTGTCTGAAATATTACTGTTTGTGTCACATAATTGTTCATGAAGGTCTGTCATATTAATGTCATGAAAAACAGAATTAGAAACATAGACATTCATATCTTCTAAACTTAGGAATGTATAGAAACAATAGTCTGATATATTAAAAATGAGTCTTGGTTTTTTATATAGATATATATGTCTGTATGTACATACACACACACACACACACACACACACACATATATATATATATATATATATTTGTATTAGAGAATTCTAGACTACTTAGTCTATTGCACAATAGTATTATCTTGTGCTAAAGGTAAGAATTGTAATTGATTCATATGGTATTAGATCCCCTTGGATTAAAAAGCAAAACTCTAAATATAAAGCATATACTAGGGCCACATAATCTGTCTATACTTCCTTTACTTGTAAAAACTACTCCTGTTCCCTGATAAATGGACCTAGTCATGCTCCATTCCAGTTTTGATTTGTAAGAAGTAGAGAATTAAAAACCCCTCAACTTTTTTTTCCCAAGGCAATGGGTTTAAGTGGCTTGCCCAAGGCCACACGGCTAGGTAATTATTAACTGTCTGAGGTCGGATTTGAACCCAGGTACTCCTGACTCCAAGGTGGTGCTTATTCACTGCACCACCTAGCCGCCCCCCAAAACCCCTCAACTTGAAAGTTTTTTCCTCCTCTTCCTTCTCTTCCTTCTCCTCTGGCTACAAAGTGCCAAAGGTACTTCATTTTCTCTACCTAAAGAAATTTTATAGATGTTGAGATTTATATAGCATTATCCTCAGAGTCCAAGTACCTGTTCATATATAGAAGACTTAAGTTCTTTGGTCCAAGTTCAGTTTTTTTCACAACTGATTATTTCCCTGAATTTGAGGTACTAAATAATTTAATTTGCAATCAAACTTGTATCAAACAATCAATGAGCATTTGTTAAGTTCCTGCTCTGTTCCAGTAGTGAGCTAATAATGCTGAAGATACAACACCCATAATATCTATCTAATGTAATAAAATAAGATGCATTGCTCTTAACCACTGGACTCTGGGAATTATATATATTGTTATGTCTAATGCTATTAACTTAATATTCTCAAAGCATCATTTGAATTTCCCCATTCACTAACCTACTAGGATTTCCTGCTTTTTTTATTGTTGTCGCTAACAACTGAACTTTTTTGCCAAATATAAATATTCTAAATCTGTGCTTCTATGAATTGATCTTTCTATTTATTCCCCACATTCTAAAGACTCACACAACAAAATGTTAGAACTGAAAGTGAACCTAGAGATAGCCTAGTCTCAGTCTCGACCTTCCTTTTACATAGAGAGAACTGAAGTCCAAAAGAGAGAACAGTCTTGCCCCAGATCACACTTAAGAGGCAGAGCTAGATTTCACACCCAGGTCCCTCTTTCCACTACACTAATTCTGGCCTCACTGTATTTGCTCATACTTTTTTCTCTGCACCAAAAGACTTCCCTACTTTCTACTTAATGATTTCTTATCCATTTTTTTAACAACTCTGGCAGTGGTAAGAGCAGAGAAACAAAAAACTAAGTCCTGATGTTCTATTCATACAGCCTCACACACAACCTCATTAATGTTAGACCTTTCCCTTTGTTGATTATCTCTTATCTTGTATATATTTTATTTGTACATGGTTTGTTTGCATGTGGACTTCTCTTATGAGCTCTTTGAAAGCATTTACCTATTTTTGAATTCTCAAGGCTTATCACTGTGCCTGAGATATAGTAAGGACTTAATAAATACTTATTGTTTGCTGCCATACACACACATCTGATTGTGTTAATCATCATGTGTTATCATACTAGCAATTCTAAAGTAATTTGAGGTTTTCTTGGCAAAGATACTAGAGTGGCTTGCTATTTTCTTCTCCAGCTCATTTTACAGTGAAGAAACTGAGGCAGACAGGATTAAGTGACTTGCCCAGAATCACATAAGACCAAATTTAAACTCAGGAAGATGAGTTCTGTGCCACCTAACTGCCCCTATGAAGTAATAATACCAGTGTAAAAGCTATTGACAAATTATATTGTCTCTCTACTTTGATGAAGAGTTCAGAAGTCATTTCTCAGCTATGCCTTTTCAGTTACTTTGTTTTCAGGGTATTATACCAACATTCAAAAAGGTCTAGACCCTAATATGCATAAAATATTCTAAATTATTTTATAAAGTAGACATAGTGGTATAGTTCAACACCACCAAAGGTGACCAGCCAACCTTTACTTTTTGACAAAGGCACAGGGATAGGCAACATGAAGTACAGCTGACTGTATTAGATGTATTAGCTACTGAGGCAACCCCATATTATAAGGACATCTGTCTATCTAGAAGGAGATAGAGTAACTAGAATTTGGTATTATCTATCTATGAATAGATATATATTTGATCCTCATTCACAGATTCAATATTTGTGAATTCACAAACACTAAAATCTATTCTTGCCCCCCCAAATCAGTACTAATGGTGCTTGTATGGTCATTTATGGGCCTCTTTTTTATATAATTGTAATTGATTTGAGGGCAGGGACTGTCTTTTGCCTCTTAGCATAATGCCAGGTTCATAGTAGATACTTAATAATGTTTAGTGAATTGAACTGAGACTATAAGAAGTTCATCTGTAAATTGGAGCTAATAATACCACTTATCTCACAGGGTTGTTGTAAGGATCAAGTGAAACAGTATAAACAAAGTGCTAATTAATTCTATTGTCATTATTACTGATATTATTTATTATGACTAAAGAGAAACTATTTCCATTCTTTCTTGAGAAGAATTAATTGAAGCTAATTGAAAACATTTCTTAAGTAGAGGAAAGTAATGGTGGAGCTGGAATGGAGCATAATGGTTTTATTCATTTTTTTTTTCATTTTTTCAATTAAGTAAACTGAGCAACAAGTGAAATACACCTATAACATTACCATTAGTTAATAGATTCATGCCTGAAATTCAGATGTCTTGGTATCCAATTTATCTCATTTCCCCATTCTTGTCCTTTAAGCAATTTCTGTTTTTTAATACTCAAAATATCAAGCATAAGTTAAATTGTACAGAAGATCTATCATAAACTAAAAATCCCTGAAATTGTGCCAAAGGTATATCATTCACTAAAATATCTCCTATTTCTTTTCTTATTGTGTTTTGAATTTTACAATTTCCCCCATCTTGCTTCCCTCACCCCCCCCCCACAGAAGGCAGTCTGATATAGTCTTTACATTGTTTCCATGCTCTACATTGCTCAAAATTGAATATGTTGAGAAAGAAGTCATATCCTTAAGGAAAAAATAAAATATAAGAGATAGCAAAATTATATAAGATACTTTTTTTTAAAAAAAGTAAAGGTAAGAGTCTTTGGTCTTTGTTTAAACTCCACAGCTCTTTCTTTGGATAAGATGGTATTCTCCATCACAGATACCCTAAAAATGTCCCTACTTGTTGCAGTGATGAAATGAGCAAATCCATTAAGACTAATCGTCAACCCCATATTGCTATTAAGGTATACAATGTTCTTCTGGTTCTGTTCATCTCACTCAGCCTCAGTTCTTGCAAATCCTTTCAGGCTTCTCTGAATTCCCATTCCTTCTAATTTTTTCTGATAGAACAATAGTGTTCCATCACATACTTTACCACAGTTTGTTCAGCCATTCTCCAATTGATGGACATTCACTCAATTTCCAATTCTTTGCCACCACAAACAGAGATGTTATGAATAAAATATCTCTATTTCTTAAAGATATGTAATTTCCTTTTCTATTCTCTTGGTTTGTTCTAGGTTTTTCTTTTCCCCTAAACCAATTCTAGTTACAGTAAAAGATAAAAAAACAATGCTAAATTGTGTGGAATTAATTATCATAATTGTATAACAATTGCATCCCTGTATAAAGATAATATTCAGACTTTATTTTACTTAGAGTTCTAATGTGATCAGAAATAATAGCTTCTAAAAATAAGTGAAATGATAAATAGTCTAACTGTAGCACCAGTGAAAATGGTATGTGTAGATCCTTATATACACATATAAATCCACATATATAGACAAGTTTGCTCCATAACTAAATTCATACTTTATTGTAGTTTTCAGACATCGGATTGGTGTTTATGAGACCTGGATTTGAATATTATATTCATTTTCTCCCCATTTTATAATGTATGATTTTATCAGGAATATCAGCAAGTATTTGCATTTAAAAAAATTAGATATCTAAGTAAAACAATGGTGAACCAAGTCAGAGTGATACCTAAGGTTTTATTTGAGTTTTGGTAGTAGATGATGCAGCTTGTAATGTCATTAACCAGAGGTATGACTTTAGACAAATCACTTTACACCTCTCTGAACTTCCACTTCTTCATCCTCAAAAAGAGGTTTAGATGTAGCTGATTGATTTTTTTTTCCTTCTGGCTCTAAAATTCAGAGATTCTCTTATTGTTCCTCTCTTACTTTGATATAAAAATTCAACCTAGTTAAAATGCTTTTTATTTCGATTTGCTTTTAATGTGCTTGCATGCACATACATTAAAATAGCTGCTTCCACAACTATGAGCTTTGTTAACTCACACATCCTGCCTGCCACCCTGTGCATGCTTCACATCCTGTGAATCATACTGCAGGCACTGCAGTGAAAATGCTGGTAGTAGGAACTGCAGACCAGCCTGGTTCAAAAGGATGACATCACCTCCATTAATGTGTGATAAGGACTGCTGGTTCAGGGATTGCCAAGCTGTGCAGATATTTAAGAAATTCTCATTATGTTTATTCAGAATTCTCTGTGGCCAGCAAATAAATAAATAAATAAATAAATAAATATAAGCTTGTGCTTTATTGAAATTCTATAATTCTCATCAGGACTAGATAGAACTATTTATATCCTCTAAAATTTTAAAATGTTTTATTTTATCTTTTCATTATTGCTAAAACCTTTGGGGTTTTTGAAGATGTAATTCAGTTTCTTAAAAAATTTCCTCATGGATGATATTTTTCCCTCAAGTAATATTATGATTTTGAAACTTTTGGGCAAATGAGGTATTTGAAAATGTCTTAGTAATACAGTTTATACTCAGCATTGTCTTATAAGGGCAAATACACATAAAGGAAGCAGGGCAGACATGCAGAACAAGTTCATTTTCATTGGCAGCTCCAGTGATTAGGAAATAGTTGTGGTTTTTTTCTGACCCTAAATCAACATCTGAGTCACTTAATTTGAGAATTATACAAAATTTATAACAATTGGTTGCCAGATATCTCAAAGAGAAGTTCAGAAGAATATTATTAATAATTATAAAACTCTTCTCTTTTAGTGAAAAGTTGCAATATAGTAAACTTTTCTAACTTTATAGCCAAAATAAAACATTTTGCAGTTATAAGGTGCTTGCTTCATTGAAGATTTTGGCCACTGTTAAAATATCTTTGTCAAGCCTTTTCTTTTAAAAGGCAATGTAAGGGGCGGCTAGGTGGCGTAGTGAATAAAGCACCAGCCCCGGAGTCAGGAGTACCTGGGTTCAAATCCAGTCTCACACACTTGGTAATTACCTAGCTGTGTGGCCTTGAGCAAACCACTTAACCCTGTTTGCCTTGCAAAAATCTAAAACCAAAAAGGCAATGTGTATAACATGTTATATATTTTTATAATTGTACTTCTTTTAAAAATTTGGTCCAAAAGAATGAATAAACTGAGAATTAGATGATTTACTGAATAAAAATGCTTTTAATTACCCCAGTTTCCCTTGAATGCATTAAATACAACTCATTTCAGAGTCTCTTAAAAAGTTAATGTATTATTGATTTAAAACAGTAGCATCCTATGTAGTTCAAGTTTCAAGTTAGTCATTCAGTAAAAGTTTCTCTATTAAAGAAGGATAACTACCTTATAAAATATTTCTTCTTAGCAAAAAAAGATTATTTTTAAAGAGATTAAAAAGGAAAAAAATGTAGCCATACTCTCAAATTGTACATTTGTAGAATTTTTTTTTACATGCATGACTTACAACTAAAATGGATTGGCTTATCCTAAGTTCTGGTCACATGAATATTTAGGAACAATTATAAGTTGATGAAAGATTATTTTACAATTTTTGTTAGTTACATTAGGTAAAGTTGGTTTCACTTAGCAACATGTTATGTCAATAATCTGTACTTTGGGTTTAAAAACCAAAGTGAATTATGGTAAAGAAGCATGGTGGGGAAGCTCATTAGGACTTCACCCAAAGAACCTCAGGCTGGTGATTAATTTATAAACAAGTTGATTTTAGAACAATGCTAAATTCAGTGTCTAGAATTGTATGCATGAGTGCCTTACTGCTAAAAGATGCATGAAGAATGAATTATTAGGGAAACTATACTGTGGTTTTGAGATTTCTTTTCCAGCTAAATATGAATATCAACTTAAGATAGCTTAAAATATTACAAAAGTTATTTTCAGTTAACAATATACCAAAACATTAGAATTTTATATGTTGAGATTAAAAATGAGTATTACCAGCCTCTAATTTGACTGGTAAACAAAAAAATTAGCTATTTCATGACCAATTTCAAACTAGGGAAAAAAAGATCTGAATAATGTTTTTTTAAACTATTCAAGCAACGTTAATAAGACTAATCTTGAACATAACAAAATAGTTTTATCAACTTTTTGAAATGCTGCAACCGAATTTCATGTTTCTTGTAGAAACACTATTTAGAGATTTTGATTTCATGATTAGGAAATTAAGATCCATTTATGGACACTACATCATCCTGTATGTGAATCTTTAAATTTGATGTCCACATCTATAGAATAGATAGGAAGTGGTATGTGTCTTAGCTTCTGGAAAGGAGAACTATTTTGAGTACTAAAGTTCTACTTTGTAAAGTGTTTTTTTTATTTCTTTGACAAGAAGAGACTGTAAAAATACCATAAGTCTCAATTGTTGATCAGAGTATAGGTACCAGTTTTCCTATGGAAAATATTTTTAATGTTAACAAATGGCTAGTTTTCCCAAAATGAGTCACTGAGAACAAGTTGCTTCACTAATTTTGGTCTCAGTTTCTTAAAATGAAAAATAAGAGTGTTAGATTAGATGATCTCTAATGACCAGTCTGAAAGTTCTATCTGTGTATCCATTCACTCACATTAACAGAATTAAATCTGACTTCTTAACCTAAATCACCCCCCCCCAGTTTTTACAGATCATTTTGTTATTTTTAAATCAAAAGTTTGCTAAATTTTTGGACTATTTTTACTCTTGTTTCTTGAAACCTTGTAGTTATTGTTTGTGATCTATCAAACTAGAATGAAATTCACTGTTTTCTTATTGCCATTCAGTTTGTGTTCTTCAGAATTCATCATCTTATCTGTAAAATGAGGGAACTGGATTTAGTAATCATTTAGATACTCTAAGTTCTTAGGATCCTATGAATTTCATTATTTGTGATGAAAATTAAAGATTTTAGGATTATGATTGGTTTTTGTAATTTAATACTTGATAGGATGTCAGAAATCATCTAATCTTTTTGTAGATTCATAGAGATTAGGTATAAGCAACTACCTGTTAATTTTAGTAGTTCTCAGATCTATTTGTCCTTCCCTATCAACCCTCTTAACCTCTCATTTTCATCTTCAGCTTCCAGACATATCTTAAACTGAATATGTCAAATCTGAACTCATCTTTGCCCCCAAATATTCCCATCTCCCTAACTTTCCTAGCAGCTGTTGAAGGCATCATCATTCTCTCCATTACACAGACTCACATCATAGGTATCATATTTGAATCTTCATATCACTTTAATACAAGACCTCCTTATCTCATACTTAAAGTATCATAATAGTCTTTTGATTAGTCTTCCTGCCTCAGGTTTCTCCTCATTATAAACCATTCTCCTCTCAGCTGTCAGATTGATCTTTCTAAAAGCTCAAAATTGACCATGTCATCTATTGGAGTTCAGTCAACTCTTGTGGCTCCCTATTGTCTTCAGAAACAAATAGAAAATTCTCTTTCTGGCTTTTAAAATTCTCCATAACCTGTTCATTCCTACCTTTTCAGTTTTCTTTCACCTCTTCACCCCCCATCCTCTATTCCAGTGACACCAGACTCCTTGCTTTTCTTCACCTTAAGCATTCCTCTACAAATTCAGAATTTTTTCAATACCTGCCTTCCCCTAATACTTAGGCTCTTTCCTTTCTCATCTCCACCTCCTGACTTCTCTGACTTCTTTCCAAATGTGAGCTAAAGACCTTTGTACAAGAAGCCATTCTAGTCTTTCTTAATCCTAGTGCCTTCCCTCTGATCTACCCTTGTATATATGTTGTTTGCATATAGTTCTTTACTTGTTAATTCCCCCATTAGAAAGCGAACTCCTTGAGATCAGGGACTATTTTTTGCCTCTTTCTCTCTTTATCTCCAGTGCTTAGCACATAGTTGGTGATTAATAAATACTTGTTAATTTGACTTTTTGACTCTAGTGGTCATGCTGGCTAGGGAATTAAGGATCTTGATTTCTAGTACCATATTTGCCACAACTAGTGAACATACCGCATTCATCTCTCTGAGCTTCATTTTCTTATTATGAAATGAAAGAGTTGAGCTGATTAATTTCTAAGTGCTCTTCCAACTGTATGCTTCTATCACCAGAGGAGACCTTTCTTTCTTTAAAAAATAGCAGCCCTTTTACTTCTCACTTAGTATATTCCTCGATGTTTATTTCTGGTTCAGTCTCCTGTTTTTAAAGATTCCCACATGAGCCACTACTTAATCAGAAGCAATTTGATAGAGCGAGGAAGGAAGATTTAGGAAGAAAAAACTTGGATATGAATCCTACCACTGCTATTCAATATCTGTTTCAATAAATAATTCACCCTTTCTGCGTCTATTTTCTTCTCAGTGAAACAAAGGATTAAATAGACTAGATCAATACTGTTAAATTCAAATAAAGGGGGCTAGTAATCTGTACATAAAGATAACTGCAGCAAGTTTGTTGATGTAGTTTTAAACAGGAAATATTAATTGTATTTTTATTTTGTTAAATATTTCCTAGAGACATATTAATTTACTTCTAACTTATGTGGGACACCTCTAGATTAGATGATCTTTTAAGTCACTTAATATTTGTTTCTGTTATTCCTTAACCTACCTTGTATTTCTTCAATTATATTTTAAAATATTAATCACCTACTCCATTCCTGGACCTACTCAATATTGTGAGTAGAAAGAAATTACAATAGGGAAATTCTTTTGTTGTTTAGTCATTTTTTTGATCATATCCAACTTTTTGTGAAAATTTTTTGGACTTTTCTTAAAAAGATACTGAGTGGTTTACATTTCCTTCTTCAGCTGATTTTATAAATGAGGAAATTGAAGAAGCAAGATTAAGGGGTTTACCCAGGGTCACACAGCTAGTGTCTGAGGTTGAATTTGAACACAGGAAGAGGAGTCTTCCTAATTCCACGCCTGATATTCTGTCCATTGTGCCACCCAGTGGCAGAGAAATGCTGATAAATATTATTTAGTAATATGATATAGGAGTCCTATCAAAAGAGGCTACGAAATGTTAAGTATTTCTCTGTCCAAAAGTCATGGTATCTCTTAATAGTCTTCATTGACTTAAGAATAGAGGAAACATTCCCGTTCCATGTAGAAAAACTGCCTGAGAATTCACAGACAAGTAAATGAGTCTGAGAACCTTCAGATCAGGTTTTGAGTGCAGGAGGGGAAGGGAGGGGAGAGTTGAGGAGACCTCAATTGGTGCTCCGAGATAGTGTGACTTCTTAAATATCGGTCTAGTTCTCCATAGATCTAGTAAGGAACATCAGATATGTTACACCCTCCTACTTTATTTCTACCAGTCATCACAGCACCAATCCCTTAAACAAAAGTAAGAGAAACAAGTAAAGCCCTGACTTCAACAAGATTTCAACAAGTTAATAGTGGTAGTTGGAATATGTTACAAGCATTAAAAAAGGTAGGCAGACATGTAACAAGTTTCATTTTTAAATGATAGATTTTGCAATTTTAGAAGAATAAATTAGAACTAAGTTGTGGGGAAGCTTAAAAGCAGGCAAAGATATTTGTATTTTATCCTACTGGTAACAGAGAGCTACTGAAGATTTGGAGTTTTTTCACCTGTGCAAAGAATAGATTAGAGAGGAGAAAGACTAGAAAGAAGAGCTAATGAAAAAAGGAACTAGCTTCAATGGCCTTTGGGAGTAGAAATTGGTGGAGAGTAAAGGGAGAAATAATCAATACAATTTGACAAATGGAATCTCATAAAATGTCATTTGCAATTAGGAAAATGTGTTTTATCTTTCAATCATAGGTAGTTCATATAACTACATTCCTTTTTTTTAAAGCATTCCATACCTAACACATATCTTTTTATTTTCTATTTTTTCATCTCTTTTCTTTCCTTTCTTCTTTCTCCCTGTTTTACTTTCAGTATCCTTTTTTCCCCCCTTTCTATCTTCTTTTCTTATTATTTATGGCCTTTTGGTAGTTCAAATAATTTCTATTTAATTAGGTTTGCCATAGGAACTTGTAGAGAAGTAAAAGTCTAGTGTGCCCTAGTCTGGTCTGTAGCAATAAGAAATCTTCTAAACTTTTATTTTAATTCAGACATCCTATCTTTTGGGTTTTAAGATGTGAGAGTAGTTTTACAATTCAAATGACATAATTTATCATTACTTAGTTTTCTTTTTCTTTTTTGTAAGCTCACTATAATGAAGAGAGTATTTCATTGTTTGGAGAAGAAGTTAGTAAGCTCTAAGTCTTAAAGGCTAAAACCAGATGATATATATCTTTAAAGTGATCTAAAAATCACTAGAATTACACAGAAGCCATTTACTTTTTAAAATCCTTTATGATCACACACTGTTTAAATACATAGTCCTTAAGGGTACCAAGCTAACTTGACTTTTTGATCTGACAAAGTACGATGGAAGAGTCCTTCCTGTCTTTATTGAAAGTTCCAGAATTAATTGAATTAACTGTGTTTCATGTAAAATATAGACAGTTATTAGTGATGATTTAAAAACACTACTTAGTTTATAAGTACATTGGGCATATACATTACAACTTTGTTTCTCTAAAACTTTTAATTAGCTGGATATTATCTGATATCTAGTAAATATTTATTAAATATCTACTTTGTGTGCCAGACACTGATAAGTGCTGAGGATACTAATAAAATGAAAGACAAGGGGTGGTTAGGTGGTGCAGTGGATAGAGCACCAGCTCTGGAGTCAGGAGAACCTGAGTTCAAATGTGGCTTCAGACATTTAATAATTACCTAGCTGTGTGGCCTTGGGCAAGCCACTTAACCTCAATGCCTTGTAAAAACCAAAAAAAAAAAAAGAAAGAAAGAAAGAAAGAAAAAAAAAGAAAAAGACAGTCTCTGCCCTCAAGGAGTTTAGTCTAATTCACTGAGACAGGTAGTTTGGGCAGGAGATGTCCTGGGAGAGGGGAAGGGGGGAACCATCATGTTCTGTGAACTTGAAACCAGGAAGAGCAGCAAATATAGATAAGTGAACCCAAAAGTCCAGTTTCTGCCTTATATAAAGGAAGACTTTGGAAGGAGTTTGGTGATTTGCCTGCCAGACCACCAATCAAGAGGAGAAAGAAGGATTTTTCAAAACTTTAGTTAGCAGCATGGAGATGAGATAGGATGTGATATGCAGAGCAGTAGACACTGAGTGGAGTAAGATAAAGCTTTTTCTGGCAAACTTTTTTTTTTTTAGGATTTTGCAAGGCAAATGGGGTTAAGTGGCTTGCCCAAGGCCACACAGCTAGGTAATTATTAAGTGTCTGAGCCCAGATTTGAACCCAGGTACTCCTGACTCCAGTGAGGGTGCTTTATCCACTGCACCACCTAGCCACCCTGCAAACTTTTTTTAACTTTTTTTTAGGTGTTATTGTTGTTTGTTGTTGTTGTTGTTGTTGTTTTGCAAGGCAATGGGGTTAAGTGGCTTGCCCAAGGCCACACAGCTAGGTAATTATTAAGTGTCTGAGGCAGGATTTGAACTCAGGTACTCCTGACTCCAGGGCTGGTGCTCTATCCACTGCCCTTGGCAAACTTTTAATTTAAAAACATAGGTTATCCAAACTAATTATCTCAATTTACTATGTTAATGTTACTTCATTAAAATGATTTTAGCAGGGATACATTTGTATCCTAACACTCTTTTTTGCTCTCTTTTTAAAGATAGACTGACTAATTGGATTCTGAGATTTTCTCATTCTCTGAATTATTCCTTGGATCCCATTCCCAGTCCCTATATCACCAGAAGCCATATAGGAAATGAACTGAGTTTGATCAATGGTGCTTTGTTGCAATTCTCCTTTGTCTATAGCTGCAACCACTTTGCATTACTTTAAAAACTTGGTGGGATTTCAGAAGTCTTTATTCTATTCAAACCATGTCCAAATAGATGTCTATAGTATAAAGAAATGGGGTGAAATTAATTGATTGTTGAGATTTTTGCTTAAATTAAGTGTAGTAAAAAGGAAATAGTTCCCTGGTTTTCTTTCCCTTAATGGTTTAGGCATCCCAGAGTCATACCATCAAGTGAAACCTTTCCCTATTGAGTCTAGGATCATTTCTTATCTACAACTTTTGCCCTCATATTGATCATTTTAGTACACTCTGATCATAGGATCATGGATTTTGGACTGAAAGGAAAATATAGAAGTTATCTAATCTGGCATTCTGCTTCTATAGCTGAGAAAACTGAGTCCCTGAGACATTTAACTGACTTGCTGAAGTCAGTCTAGAAAAAGTGATAAGTGGAATAGTCAGCAATTGAAACCATAAGATTTGACTCTTAAGAGAGAGAGAATCAAATTCAGACAAAGCAGCAGTTGTTGCTTTTTGGATGGATAGTCCCTGAGGGATGGATAGTTAATATGGTAGGTATGAATGTGCCCTGAATATAAAATCCTTTTCAAATTTTTCTGGCTATGAAATTTGTATTTCCTGTGCTGGGAAAAAAATTCTTAAAAATCTCAATAAAGTATCCGATACTGTCACCAGTGTCAAAGAACAGTGACATCACCAATTTAGGATTAAAAACACTGGTTAGAAGTCAGGAGATTCCAGAATCACTGAACCATTTGACCTCACACAATGAATCTCATCTTCCAAAACCTTAGTTTCTTATTGTATAAAATTAGTGGCTTGTGACTAAATTGTTTCTAAGATTTTTCCCAGCTCCATAAACCTTAACTCTGTGGTTTCTTTTCAACTATATAAATTATTTTTTTGCCTTCATTGTGTTTAGTAGCAACTGATTAAGTGCAGTTCAGCACTATTCATGACCTCCATAACAACATTATGTTGGATTCTGAGAATACAAAGATTAATACATACATAAATATACATATGTCTACATACACAATACACACAGAGATATATAAGTATATTTGTATATGTATAGGTACAATTGCTCTTTGGCCTCAAGGAGCTTACTGTTCTTTGAGTGATACAACATCATTACTAGAATAATAACAACTCACATTGTTATAGCATTTTAAAATTTTCAAAGTTCTTTACAAATATTACCTTATTTTGTCCTCATAAATATCCTGGAAAATAGGTGCTATTTTTATCATCACAATCTTTTAGATAAGGAAACTGAGCCAGTTAGAAATTAATAATAATAACAATAGCTAACATTTATATAGTGCTTACAATGCTCCATTTACTTTGTGCTAAGTTCATTAGAAATTATGTCCTGGGGCGGCTAGGTGGCAGTTGATAAAGCACCAGCCCTGGAGTCAGGAGTACCTGAGTTCAAATCTGGTCTCAGACACTTAATAATTACCTAGCTGTGTGGCCTTGGGCAAACCATTAACCCGCCTTGCAAAAAATTTAAAAAAAAAGTTATCTCCTTTGATCTTTATAATATCTCTGCAAGTTAGACGCTATTATTATTTCCATTTTATAGATGAGGAAATGAAGTAAATAATGGTTAATTTACTTGCCTAGAGTCACATAACTGGTAAGTGCTTGAGGTAGGATTTGAACTCAGGTCTCCCTTACATGGGTCCAATGATCTATCTACTGGGTCATCTTGCTTCAATATAACATGTAAAGATATATCTACATAATAATTCAAGGAAAAACAAGGGAATGAGTGGGGAAGGTTTCCTGTAGATGCCAAATGAAATCAGCCAAAAACGAAGCTGTGTTTCAAAGAGGTGTGAACATTGCCATGCTACTATGCATTGTCCACCTCTTGGCTTCTGCCTAGTACCCCAGAATGTCTCTTGTCAAGCAAGGAAAGAATTAAATTGATGATGTCCAGATTGGTTCTTGCTCTACCTTAATGATCTTGGCTAAAATCCTTTCTTTGCTTTTTGGGACCTGCTTGTTTATTTGAAAAATGAAGAGATCAAATGAATTAATCTCTGAAATACTTCCAACTCTAAAATCCTCAGATTCTAAATGTGTGGAATGCATCCAATTTAGTCATGAAATTATTCATTAAGGAAATAGTATAGGAAGTATATATGTTTGAATAACTGTTTAATAATGAATATAACTTGGTTAGCTCAAACATTTTGGTGAAGATGATTTTTTTTAAGCCCATGGTTCATTTTAGGAAAAGAGATAATGATAAAAATAAAGACTTAGGAAAACTTGAAATAATTTGAAAAGAATAGCACACTTTGTAAGTCTACTTTCTTAGTTCTCTCCATGACAACATAAACATTAACATAATAAATGATACAATAATAGCTGATATTCATATAGCAGTCTTTAAAATTTGCCAAGTCTTTTATGTATTTTATTTGAACTTCCAGCTCTAATTTATTTATAATGTATTGGGGGAGGGGGAGGAGAAAAGAGAGAGGGAGGGAGAGAGAGAGAGAGAGAGAGAGAGAGAGAGAGAGAGAGAGAGAGAATATTATTTGATTCAGGTATTTTTAGCTCTATACTTCCTGATTTCTCCCCATTTGTCTACTTTTTTGAAATTTTTGTTTCTATAGGAAAGGAATTCAATTGTATGGGATTTGAAGGATTAGGTAAATTGCTTTTTTTTTATTTTGTTTTTCTTTAGTCACATTACCACATGAACAGTTTACAAGTACTTTTTATATTTTAGTCATCATTCTTCTTTCCTACAGTTCCCCAACCCTTGCCTTAATCTGTTCTTTGGCTATTTTAAGATTTTTTTTTTTTAGGATTTTTTTTTTTTTGCACGGCAATGGGGTTAAGTGGCTTGCCCAAGGCCACACAACTAGGTAATTATTAAGTGTCTGAGGCCAGATTTGAATTCAGGTACTCCTGACTCCAGGGCCGGTGTTCTATCCACTGTACCACTTAGGCCCCCCCAAGGATTATTCTTAATAGAAATTGCAATACCGACTACTGTATGGTAGTAAAAAAGTTTACCCTAGTTTTGTTTTATATTTACATCTACATATACTTCTAGAAGTTTAAGAACTAGCTCCATTTACCC
The DNA here is from genome assembly GCF_037893015.1 of Macrotis lagotis. Classification (NCBI taxonomy): domain Eukaryota; kingdom Metazoa; phylum Chordata; class Mammalia; order Peramelemorphia; family Peramelidae; genus Macrotis; species Macrotis lagotis. The sequence goes on from NC_133666.1 coordinate 352,327,983, forward strand.
AACTGTTTAAATATAATTGTACATTTTATAAATAAATCTCATATTGAAATATGAAATGTGAACTTCAATTAATTTACTTTATCTCAATTTATGCTAGTTCTAGGGATTTGAATGAGTATAGCAAATCTTTCCCTGTGTATATCTAGCTTGTTAGCTAACTGGTAAAAATAGCCAGAGAAATGGGCTTAAAATCAGGAAGATCTAAATTCAACTACAACCTCATGACACTTAGTAACTCTGTGACCTAGGGCAGGTTACTTTAACTCTCTTAGTTTCCTCAACTGTAAAACAAAAATAATAAACCAATCTCCTAGGACTGTTGTGAATATCCAATGACATAACATGGTAAATACTTAATACATGCTTTTTTCCCTTCCTTACCAAGAGAAAGAATATCTTAGAAGTTAAGTTTATTTTTATCAGTCTAATGATTTTATTTTTTCCTTATATATTCCAGGATTTCGCAAAAATGATGAAATGAAGGCTATGGATGTGCTGCCAATTTTAAAGGAAAAAGTTGCATATCTTTCAGGTAAGTTGAACTTTTAAACATTGCCTTATTATTCTTTATGAATGTCTTTAACATTTATTAGTATTTGAAGTATTTGAAACACTAGACAAGATAGGAAGGTGTACCACAAAGTATTAAGGAACTGATATTCTTAGGGATTTGCTTTTTGTAGCAACCTATTTCCATAAAAGTTTTAATTTTCTAGTATTTTGTGTCATTATGCAAATTAGCTTATTCTGATTGAAATATATACTCTTAAGTCACTTAGTCTTGTTATTTAAAATGTTTATTCATTGATTCATCTAACAGTCTAGTGGTTTAGCATTTCAATGAATTTGCCAGTTAAATAAATTAACTAATTTGATTTTTTTAACTGTATCAACTTATCAAAAATTAATTCATGTTCTCACCTGCCATTTGCCTCCAAACACCCATCATTTCCTGCCTCCACTACTTGGATGATTTTGTTCTCTCTGTCTAGTCCTGATTTCCCTTTTCACCTCTGAATTCCTTTTTAAGCTCAGTTCAAATCATTGATCATCCATTTCAAACTTGTGCATAACATCACACTTTATTGTACAATACATTTTATCTGGTAATATTATAAAAAAGTAACATGTTGGGGTAAGTACAGCTATTCTGGAAGACAAGAAGACTTGCGTTGTAATCCCACCTCTGCTTCTTGTGGGTTGTGTGACTTTCTTAGTGTCCCTAGCAATTCTGTAAAGCTATAAAATTACAGCCAATGTTCTGACCTTTTTTGGTAGAGAAAGTTTTCCTTGATGTACTCCCACTAATGAAACACTGGTCTAATTTTTTTAAAAAGGCATAGATTTAAAATGATGCATCCTCATCAATTGGGGAATGATTGAAAATGTCATGGTATTTGAATGTTATAAAGTTCTATTCTTCTTTAAAAAACATGGAGGGGTACTCTAGAGCAGCACAAAAAGAATGATATGAACAGATGCTGAGTGAAGGGATCAGAACCAAGAGAACATTGCACACATTAACAACATTGTAAGTTGATGTACTAAGATAGATACAGCTTCTTTCAGCAGTTCAGTGAGCTAGGACAACCCTGGGAGGTCTGTTATGGACAATGCTATCCACATCCAGACAAAAAAAGAAAAAAGTAAAAAAAGCACATAATCTGAATGAACACGGTTCACTTTTTTAAAATTTTTTTCTTTTAGAAAGATATTATTTATTTTGAATTTTACAATTTTTCCCCTAATCTTGCTTCCCTCCTCCCACTCCCCCACAGAAGACAGTCTGTTAATCTTTACATTGTTTCCATGGTATACATTGATCTAATTTGAATGGGATGAGAGAGAAATCATTTCCTTAAGAGAAAAAAAATAAAAGTATAAGAGATAGCAAAATTACATAATAAGATAATGGGGTTTTTTTAGCTTAAAGGTAATGGTCTTTGGTCTTTGTTCAAACTCCACAGTTCTTTCTCTGGATACAGATGGTATTCACCATTGCAGTTATCCCAAAATTGTGCCTGATTGTTGCACTGATGGAATGAGCAAGTCCATTAATGTTGATTATCACCCCCATGGACTGTTCACTTTTTAAAAATTTATCTTATGTTTTTCCTTCCTATCACATGGTTTTCTTTCTTTTCCTTTAGTCCTAATTCCTCATACACAAAATGACTAATATGTAAATATGTTAAACGCAAATGTACATGTACAACATTAACTAGACTGTTAGCCACTGAGGGGAGGGGGGATGGGAAGGGAGGGTGCAAGAAAATTGTATAAGTTACAAATATGCATTTGGATGAATATTTTAAAATTTTCATAATATATAGTTGGAAAAATAGAATAAAATATCAATCAAAAGAAAAGATTCATCCTAGAAGAAACAGATAACTATCTGAGGGAGTAAGAGAAAAGTGGAAATGATATGCAAGTTTATTGCTTTTTTTTCAGACATTCTACTCTTCTATGTCCTGAGAGACTCAATGACTCTTCACTGTTAGCTCCCAGGGCTTGGCCTAGAAAGTAGAAATTTAGATGGATTTAGGAATCCTGAAAGTCAAGGACTTCAGAGTTAAATGTAAAAATTTGCTGCATAAAAGAAACACATTTTAAATAAAGAAAATGGAGAGTAAAACTGAGAATTTAAAACTAAATTTGATATGCATCAGATAACAAATAAAAACAGAAATTATACTTATAATATCAAATATAGAAATAATAATAATAAAGTCAAGAAAGAAAATGAGGAAAGCTTTATTCTTTATAGTCACCATTGAAATTAAAATATTAAATGAAATGGCACCAACAAAGAATAGCCACTAACTTAAAAAAAATACCTAGGGAAATTGCAAAAAAAGACGAAATTAGAAACAAATAATTATGGAAAACTTTTAATGTTCCTCTCTCAGACTTTGATAAATCCAACAGATAAATAAGAACAAAATATTGATCTTTGGTAAGTTCTTAATGGGAATATCAAGGAAAGCAAGTATTAAATATTACACCACAATACAATCATGATAAAATGTTGATCATAAACTTGATTATAAGGAACCATAAAAAAATCTGAAAGGCAGAAATAATAAATGCTTCCCGTACAGAACAAATGCAATAAAAATAATAAAAACATAAAAATGTTTTCCAAAGATATGAACCTAAATGGAAACTAAATAATGACACTGAAAAATAATGCATGGATCAAAGAAAGCATTATTAGAAAAGTAATTTTGTTTATAATGGAACAACATATAAAAAAGTTCTCAGATAAAAGTGTGTCTCTGAAAACATTCATTAATGAAATTAAAAAGGGAGAATGTGGGAATTTAAACATATAAATAAAATGTTTAGAAAAATCAACAAAATTTTAACCCTAAAACAAGTCCAGAAGAAGTATTGAAAATTAAAGGAGAAATAGAGAAATTTGAAAATAAAAAAAGATTATATTACTGATAAACTAAAATAAGAGCTATATTTAAAAGATTAACAAATTAGAAAAAAATTGTCTTGAAGAAAAAGTAAGTGGAAAATAAAATTACTAAAATTAAAAAATGAGCAATTTGATTTCCTAAAAATCAGAAAGGAAATAAAAAAATTAGCAAAAATCACTATTCTTAATTATACTCCTACAAAACTGAGCATCCATCTCATAAGTTACTTAGGTTTTTACTCTTTGTACCATATCCTCCTAAAGAACCTCATACCTTTGGGTCATATTAATTGATAAAAGCTCACCACATCTAGCTTCCTGGCCACTCAACCTTCTAACATTCCCTTTCTCTTTATTAGAATATAAGCTTCTTGAGAGAAAGGAGTTGCCTCTCTTTTATATTTCTATACCCAGTGCTTTGCACAATACTAGATACATAATAAATGATTGATAAATACATTGTAATTTATTCAGTTCGAAAGAAATATATGAGTAGCTACAAAAATATAAAATAATATAAAAATATCTGAAATTACAAAAGAAATACTGAAGATCTTAATTTACCCATCCTTAGATGAAGTTATTGAGCAAACTTTAAAGAAAATGCTCCCAAGTATAAAACCCTAAGCCATGTTGCCTTACAAGTGAATTCTATGAAATGATCAAAGAGGATATATACCAGTACTTTGAAACTTTTTCTCAAAAATAGAGACATAAGACATCTATCAACTCATTTTACGAAACAAAATCCTGAGATGCTAATCTTAGATAGATGAAGCAAAGAGAACTTTAGATTCAACTCCTTATTAAATATTGATCCAAATAGTTTAAATAAATTCCCTTCAGTGAGACTACAGATATGTTCATAAACTAATTCACTGTGATTAAGTTATATTTATACCAGGGATTCCCAGTTGTTTCAGAAGTAGGAAAACAATTAGCTATATAGAACACAAGAAAACAAAAACCATGTGATTATTTCTGCAGCTAGAGAAAGGGTCTTTGATAAACTTTACCACTTGTTTATGTTAAAAATTCTAATTAAGCATAGCTAAGGAAGAACTCTGACATGATATATTTCTAGAAGTGCTATGTTTTAGCAAATAAAGCAGGGAGGTAAACTCAAAAGAATAAACATAATAAATTTTCAATATTATTCAAATTTCCATACAATATTAATAAAACCACAAAAATAACATCATTTATAATGCATAAAATGAATGGAAGTTTAACCTATTGGCATGTACAATTTGTAAAAACACCATTGAAAGACATTCTTGACTGAAAATATGAATAAATTATTTGAGAGAGACTATATCATTCATAGTTAGCTTGTGTCAATAAAATAAAATAACAATACTACCTTAATTAATTTATAACATTAGTGCTATGCCAATCAAATTACTGAGGGCAGTTTTTTAGAACTAGGTTAAAAAAAATAATACCAAACATCACTTGAAAGAAAGTAGATCTACAATTTCAATGGAAAATAATTTTTAAAAAAATTAAATGAAGTACACTATCAACTTTCAAACTATATTATAAACTAATATCTTCAGAATTATTTATTACATGTTAAATAAAGCACTACTGGGTCATTAGAACAACCTTAACAAATTAGGAATTGAAACACTAGAAAACATAAGACAAATTTTTGGTTAACTTAAGTACATAAATTGCTAGGGGAAAGGATAACTTTTTTTTAAATAAAGCAAGAATTGTTGGGAAATTTATGAAATAGTTTGGCAGAAATTTAATTTAGTATCCAGACCTGTATTTTATACTATATATCACCCCAAACCAATAAATTGGAAATGGATTCTTGATCCACGTATAAAAGAGTATAACATTTTTTAATTGGATTAAGAATCCAATAGAAGTACCTTTCACAATTGTGATTCGGACAAAATTTCTTAACACAAGGATAGAGATCATAAAGTATGAAAAAGAGAATTTTTAGTATATAAAATTCAAAATTTTTTTGTACAGTCAAGTATGGAATCAGAAGATAAATTATGTGAACAGAAATATAATTTCCTCAACCATTTCAAATAAAGGTCTGATCAATTGTATGTTTATATAGAATAAATATAAATATATCACTTTAAGAGCCAATTTCCAATGAATAAGTGATATAAAGACATAACTATTTTTTATTTAATTGAAAACTTTAAATAACCCACATGTAAATATGTAATAAGTCACTAATAGCAGGCAAGATGCAAATTCAAACAACTCAGATTACTTTTCATACTTTATAAATTGAAAAGTAAGCATAGTATTATCAGATTAACAGATGGAACTATTGAAAAATAGGCATGCAGATGTTCTAATGGTGGAAGTGTGAAATGCTCTAGTCTTTCTTGTTGTCTACTTGGAATTATGCAAGAAAGAGAGAATGGCTTCACTATCCTTAACTTTTGGTCCTGCAATCTAGTTATTGGGCTTAGGAAATCAAAAACAGAAACAAATATCCAATATATAACAGAATATTCTTAGCAGCACTCTTAATAATTAAAGAATTAGAAGCAAAGTAGATACCATAGATTGAGAAATAATGTAAATGTAATAGAATATTCTTATCCAGGAAGAAATGGTAATTATAAAGAATTCTGAGAAACATATGCATTGATATAGTGAAGAAAGTAGAAATACTAGATTTATATGTATAAAGACTAGAAAAAATAAGAATGAAAATTCACTAAAAGAAAGTCAAATTATGAGTAATTGAAAAATTAGTGATGGCCCTGGTGCACAACCAATGAAAGATATCCTCCTTCTTAGAAGAAAGTGAGAGTTGAATTTTTTAAAATTGTTTTCTTTGTCATAAAGGCAGTTCAGTTTAAGGGGAGCTGTGAAATAAGGATAAAGACAAAAGGTATCAATAAAATATTTTAAACAGTCTCAAGTTTCTTTGTCCTTTTCTTATTCCGTGTGACTGCACATCCCCTACTCTGTTTTTATTTTTGTTTTTCTCATTTTTTTTCTGAAGTAAAGCCAAGAGGTCACAGACTATGCTTCTGAATGGGGTTTTCTTGCAGGTAGAGTTCATGGACCCTAAGCCTGATTATGACATGGCTATAAAGTAAGCTTATGTACCCTAGTTTTCTTGAGGTTAGCCCAGAAATCCTGACTCTTACTGAATTGGGTCCCTTAGGGATATCACAATGAAGTGAAGTGTCAAGCCTTTCAGTACTATATATCTTCCACCTCTGCCTTCCATGTGGAAGAAGGATTAGGACTTTGTGGTCTACATGCTTGAGTTGCCCTACTTATGGGAAGTCACTTGGCTCTAGCAGTTCCAGTTAACTCATTTTATTCTGAAAGATTTTTCCTCTATTTGATGAGGTAATGAACTTATGAGAAGTCATATCAGTCAGAATAGCTATTATCCTTGTGCTCTAAAAACTTCCTTAATCATAATTTTACCTTCTTTAAACAAGAGGATCTTTATAAAATTTGGATGCATTGTTTTGAACATATTCTTTTTTAATTTTTGCAATTATTAAATTATCTCATAATATTCCCTGTATAGGTAGTTCTATATATTTCAGGGCATCTTTGGATCATAGATTTAAAACTGAAAGAGATCTAAGAGGCCATCTAATCCAATGTCTATATTTTACATTTGTATAAACTAAGACCCAGAGTGTTTAAATGACAGGTTCATCTGACCATCTATAAACTATGCCATCTATTCTCTGTCAATCTATCATCCTTATCTCCTCTCCATTTGAAATTTGGGCGCCTGGAACTACTTTAGGTTTTCTAATATTCCAGGACTTCACCTCAGTTCTATGCCATCTTCAACCATACCTCTTCCTGTATATAGCACACATACCCCCAATCCCTTTCTCATTCTCTCTCTTCCTGAATCGAATATAATATTCTTTTAGAATAGATTTAGAAGATTAGAATAGAATTCCATGAGAATATATTGTTTCTTAAAGGCAGGGACTATTTTTTTTAAAGATTTTATTTATTTTGAGTTTTACAATTTTTCCCTAATCTTACTTCCCTCCCCTCACTACCCATAGAAGGCAATTTGTCAGTCTTTACATTGTTTCCATGGTATACATTGATCCAAATTGAATGTGATGAGAGAGAGAAATCATATCCTTAAAGAAGAAACATAAATAAGATATAGCAATATCAGACAATAAGATATCAGTATTTTTTTCTAAATTAAAGGTAATAATAGTCCTTGGTCTTTGTTCAAACTCCACAGTTCTTTCTCTGGATACAGATGGTATTCTCCATTGCAGACAGCCCCAAATTGTTCCTGATTGTTGCACTGATGGAATGAGCAAGTCCATCAAGATTGATCATCAACCCCATGTTGCTGTTAGGTGTACAGTGTTTTTCTGTTTCTGCTTATCTCACTCAATATCAGTTCATACAAATCCTTCCAGGCTTCCCTGAATTCTCATCCCTCCTGGTTTCTAATAGAACAATAGTGTTCCATGACATACATGTACCACAGTTTGCTAAGCCATTCCCCAATTGAAGAACATTTACATGATTTCCAATTCGTTGCCACTGCAAACAGGGCCACTATGAATATTTTTGTACAAGTGATGTTTTTACCCTTTTTCATCATCTCTTCAGGGTATAGACCCAGTAGTGGTATTGCTGGATCAAAGGGTATGCACATTTTTGTTGCCCTTTGGGCATAAGGCAGGGACTATCTTGTTTATATCTGTATCCCCAATACTTAACAAGGTGCTTGATACATACTAGTTACTTAATAAATTTTCTCCCAATCCACCCATCATTTCTTATTCATCTATCTTTCCATTCATTTATTTATGTAATCTTTCAGAACTACACAGGCAGCATTTGAATCCAGATCCTCTGAGTCCAGAACCAGTGTTTGGTACTACCTTTCCTTACTTTTGCCCCCCCCACAAGAATAACAATATTTTATGCACATTGACGATTTCAATGGCTTGGGAGAAAATACACAAGATTTTGATGATCAAGAAACTTGGGTTCTACCCCTAGCTCTTTTATTTACCCTGTCAGTCAATAAGCATTAATTAAAATCTTGCCATGTGCTAGCTACTTTGTTAAGATTTGGGGGATATAAAAAGAGTCAAAAAATAGTTCCTGCCTTCCAGGAACTATAATATAATGGGATGACAATAGCAAATGTACAAATAAACTATTATACAGGATGAATGCAAAATAAATAAGTGAACGCATTAAAATTAAGGGAGGTTAGAAAACGTTTCTTCTAAAAGGTTCGTTGTTTTTTTTTTTAAGCGGGACTTAAAGGAAAGCATGGAAATAAGTAGGAGGAGTTGAGAAGAGAGAATATTGCAGGCACAGGGGAGAGCCACAGAAAATGTTTGGAACCAAGAGATGTTTATTGAAGCCTTTGGAGAGAGGAGTTTCCAGCTGAATGATGATAGTGAAAGACAAATCATGAGAGAAAAGGAAATGGAAGCAAGTTTGAAGGCAACTTTCTTATAAGGAGTTTTACCACAAAAGGCAGAAGAGATGCAAGGATCAAGTGAGGTGTTTGTTTTTTTTTCTAAGACAGGGCAAATATAGATAGTTTTGTATGCAGGAGGGAAGAAGCCAGTAGACAGGGAGAGATTGAAGATAAACAAGAGAATAGGGGTGACAGAAGGGGCAATCTGTTGGAGGAGACAGGAGCTGTCTGTCTGACCTTGGGCAAGTTATTTAAAATCTGTGCTTCTTAATTAACTTCATATATAAAATGAGAATTTTGGATTAAATTATCTCTAAGATTCCACCTCATATTTCTTTAATTCTACTAAGTACGATTTGATTATGAGTAAATCTCATGTGTCTCAGGCTTAGAGGATGGGGGTGGGGAGGAAGATTTATAAGGTTTATACCTTAGACTCTAAAATACCATCATGATTTAATGAAATTCAAAAGGATAAGTAGGTTTTAAATTCTTGTGAACTAAAGTTGCAACTCTGACATTTTTCAGACTTACTAAAAATGATTCTAAAATGTTGGGGTAGGAAGCAGCAATTGCTTTTCTAAAATTTCACACCGATAAAACAACATGGAAAGGACTGTTGCCATTTTTGCTCACTACTGATTTTGTGGTTCAAAAAATAGCATTTTAAAGGCACTATAATTCAATCCTTCTATTTGTAAACTTTGTGGTATTGAAAAAAAAAGGAGACTTTCAGATAGCTGGTACATCATAGTCATTTCCTATCAAGCCTACTTCCTCTGAAGCCTGAAGCTGAGATGGTACCATCTGCTGTCTCCATCATCATTATTCTCTCCAGTTCTATTCCTGATTCTTTCTCATTAGGTAAACAATAAGGACATGTGAAATGTCAGTGTGAAATAGAGACTGGGCACTTTTATTTTCACAGGCAAGCAGATTAGTACAAGGCAAATTATTGGCCTGCATTTTTCTCTCTAACTGGAAAAAGAAATAAAATAAGACCAGCAGCTTTAACTACATTATCATAAATGTATATAGGTCCTTGGCTTTCTGTAGGATTATTAAATAAATTTCTTATAATAAATCAATGTGGAGCTAGTTTGAGACACTGGGGGAAATATAATTTCTAGTAGATACATTAGCCAACCTTTTTGGAAATAAAGATGACGTTAGTAGGTGCCACCACAATTTTAAAAAATCTTCCTTAATTTATGACTTAGAGAATTGGCAAGCATTGTTAGAATTAGCTCACCACTGATTCCTTTAGAGTTGCAATTATCTCTTTTAGGAGAAAGGGGGGAGGCGGAAATCATAAAATTAAAAACAAATCAGTTACGTGGCCAGTGGATCTTATTTCTGGAAACCTGCAATGTACTGAGTCTATTTTAAATTCTTGTCAGCCCATTGATTTTGATTAGTTTCCACCTCTGACCCCATTTCTTCACATATTAGTCATTGTGATTTTTATAAAAGCTTTCCAAGTGAATGATTTTTAGTAAATTGAAAAATGGCTTACATTGAGTAATTTTCATTAGGTTTAAAAGAGCAGAAATACTAAGAAACACATAGTAGGTTCATAGGATAACTCCTTAAGCACCAGTAATAATTTGTTTAAATGGAGCTTTTTGAAGCTTAAAAAAAACACTATCTCCATTCAAAAAATAAATTTAATTAAGTGAAATGTTTCCGCAACCCTCTGCTTAAAGTCAGTGGTAAGATCAAATTTTTATTTGTTCTGTTTTGATTTCATTTTTCCCTTTGCTGATTTTAATCAGCATACTCATCTTGTGGCTAATTCTTGTGGCTGTCACTCCTGACTGACTTCTGTGGTAAGCTGCCTATTTGCCCCAGCTGTTCACTGTACCAGGGATTTAAACTTTTAGTAGTTACCCAACCACTATGCTTTAAGGCTGATCACAAACTAACAGAAGGATTTGCAAGAGTTTAAAGAGCGGACATAGATGAATATAATTTATTGTGAGCATATGCTCTAAATGGAATGTCCATTTCTGGTTGTAATTGAAGTGTTCACTATAAAGGTAGTTATCTATGTACTATTTCTTATTTTTAAGTGGGGTTTTTTTTGCCAGTAATTAGTTCTCTCTTTCTATCTCCTCTGACTATTGTAAAAAATCAAAAAAAAAAAAGAAAAGAAAAACAAAACCCTTGTAAGAAATAAGGATTTTGTTTTTCTTTTCTTTTTTTTGTTGATGTTTTACAATACAGGCAAAATAAATAACCCCATTGTTCATATAAAAATATATCTTCATTCTTCATGCTGATTCTATCATCTGTTAGCACGAGTAACATTAAAACAACAAATAAGTAAACTTATAATGCAGCATAGTTAATTTGTGGTTTTCTAAGTCAATATACAACTTATAAGGATCCCTGTTTCTATTTGAGTTTGACTTCACTATATTCTTTCCAAATGAATGGAGATACACTGGCCCAAAGTCACTTTTGTTCATTCTATTGTCCTTTGAGGTGTAGGATTAGGAATGCTTTTGAAATCAAGAATTAGATTCAGAAGTCTCTCACAAGTAGGTAGTAATGAAAGTTGGAGGTTTGAATATAGTATTGATGATATACTGGTGTGGTTCTGATCATAAATGATGCCAACTGGCAATGCAGTGGCAGTCTTTGGATTTTGGAGGGAGGATGGTTGAAGGTCTGAGAAGAAAAGTCGCCCTGACAATTAACCCTACAACAATCATATTTGTATGTACCATGTTGTCATAGGCCACCTTACTGACATGTTGTGGTGTTTCACTATTATGTGAGGAAAGATATTTCTGATGATTAGTCCATTGAGAAACAAATTTGGATATACTGTAGTGTCACCATTCTATTGCTGGACAGCACCTACTGGCACTTTGCCTGGAGCTGTAGTATACCCTGAGGTGCCTCACTCATGGGAAAGAAAACCATCCAAAGATCAAGAGACTCTCAAAACATTCAGAACAGAAGCCAAACTTTGGGGTGAGGTGATTCTGGAAAAGGTAAGTGAGAAGAAAGTCTTTGCACAACTTTCCCCTCACTATAATAAACATAATGTGCAAATCATGCCACCATTAATTTGGTTGATGTGATTGTCTTAGAAATTGAAGAACATCTATTTAAGAGGCATCAGTAAACAACTTCCTAGAATAATGTTGGTAGAATCTTTGCAATATTGATATTCTGTGTCGGCTGAGTTCAGTAGACTTTTTGCCCAACAGTAAGCAAATATTTAACAGTTGATTCCATAGACTTTTTGTCATTATGCCCCCAATGAATACCTCTAATCTATTATAGAGTATTTTCTCTTGTTGACTATGAAATTTTGTAGTATACTCTACCAAATAATGAAAACAGGGAAAATTTAGTTGATTCTCTTAAATTCAATATTCCCACTTAAGTAATTATGCTTTATCCTTTGAAATAATCCTATTAGGTGGAAAGAAAAAGAGAGCTTTAATTCATTTTAAATGTCAATGCTATTGTGTCACATGTTTTCCTCTGCTTTTTAGTCTGTCTGCTACTTTTCAAGTGGATGGGTGTCCTAAACCTGTCTTTCTATGCCCTGTAGCAAGACTTAACTGAAAAAATGCAGTTGCTTTGCTTTATAGATCATCACTCTCGAGGAAACACCCTTTCTCAGGCACATTAGCTGCCAGCAAATTCATATTTACATCCTGTGCATCCAACTAATTGTAAAATTCCTCATTTCCAATGGGACTGATTAATGTGTGATTGGTTGCAGTACTTAGTTGGTCACTTTAAATATATTATAATTGTTTAAAAAAACCAGATTTGTTTTCTGTCACTGCTATTATTTTCTTTTTTATTTATTTCCTTTTTTGTCTTCTCAGAACTTCCTAAATTTTCATTTTTTTAAACCTAGATGCTGTTTGGGGGCAGTTTTGCAATTCCTTTAAAAAAAAAACTCATGACAGTTTCAGAAATTTTGTTTAGTTATAAAATTTAATCCTGACTTTGTATGCATTTACAATTCTATAAGTCATTTTCCTATATTGTTAAAAGTTAAGAGAACACAAGCATTTCTCTACAATTAATCTCTTTTTATTTCTTCTATGAACTCAATTTCTTTTGTACCTAATGGATAATTTCACAATTGATCCATGGACCAATTTTCATTAGATGTTTCATGATTCCTTTCATACCCATTTCCTGAATGTTGTTGTTTTTAAATATACATTTAAATTTTTTTCATTTAAATTTATAAACTTTATTGTTTATATTATTATAGATTATTCTAATATTTATTATATATTTTATTATTATGTATAATTATATTATATATTTTAAATTATGATGTTTATTATAACTTTTATTTACATTTATAAAAATGATGCATATTAATAATTACCTAGTTGTGTGACCTTGGGCAAGTCACTTAACCACATTGCCTTGCAAAAACCAAAAAAGAAAAAAAAGATTTCTGTATACCATTTGCTTTGGAACTTCTTGTTACCCTATGAGCGTAGAAGAAAATGAATTCTTTTCTATCATCTCTAATACTTTTAAGTTGTGAAAAATCCAATTTGTAAGCTTCATGATGATAACTGAAATAGATATCTAATTTCACTGATATAGATACTCATTCTACCAGTGAAAAATACAGCTCATCAAATCTTGTGTTTTTTGTTCCATGAATTTTCCATAGAATATCTTCTTATTGTGTTAAAGGATTTTCTCTTATCCTATTTCCTGGATATCACAGGCTGGTTATCCATTATCTTGTTTTTGCCAGATGCTATGTGCTTTTCCATCCTTTGTGTTATCTCTTTCTCCATTTCTTACTTGGAATTTATCACTGGCAATAATGCTACAAAAATCTTTAGATTATCTGGGTATCTTTCCATGACTCTTGATTCTTCTAATATTGCAGTATTAGGTCATTTGCAGCAATACTGCTACATGAAAAGAGTATATTGCTATTAAAATGATGGCCTTTTGCAGCAGGGAGCAATTTAGAATCATATGAAAGCATTGCACAATATAAGAAATGTGATGCACAATATGAGAAATATGATCTAGCCTGATCTTCATCTTTGAACTCTGAGCCTAACTTGTTATCCGTCTGTAGTGCCTCACAAAGATATAGGCTTCTGGTGTACAAGTATAGTAGTTCGCTCATTTAACCAGGCAATAATTTCTTTACCCTCTTTACCTTTTCTTTATGGATCACAAGGCAAGATTCATTTGAGTGATTGGGCCATATCCATCTCTCCTATTTGCTAATTCTGTAAATTGAACTGTATGGACCCTAATTTCCATGTAAAATGAGGATATTGATTTAGGTAACTTAGTTTGAAGGCTCTTCTAGTTCCAAATCTATTACTTTTAAAACTATATCACTTGCTAACAGGCTTCCGTAGAACTTTACCATTTATAAATAGTTAGCATTTATAAGTTTGCAAAATCCTTTTCATATTATCTCATTTGATCCTCTTATATGTAATTCATATGTATAATATCTATGTAGAATCTTCCTTCTCTTTGAATTTAGTACAGGGCATATTTCACTAAAAATATTATTAATAGACTTGATATATATTTTAAAAATAAACTTTCAAGACTCAAAACTTTTTAAAATGTTATTACAATATAATATTATTCTGACTCACATAGGTGTATAAAGAGTACTTATATATGACAGATGTATATGTTCTATATGTATCAGTCAGCCCTCCTCATATTCAGAACTTTGAAATTTGCTAACAGATACAATTGCATAGTTTGTTTTCCTTATATAATGAGCAAAACAATGAAACTTATTAATTGATATTTGCAAGAGTTTTTGACAAACACTATGGCTGATTTAATAAGGTAGAACTAAATTGCTCAGCTCAGTTCTGCAAACCTTTATGTAGTCTAGAATTGTGAAATGTTAAAGGTGAAAGGCTCCTTGAAGATAATTCAACTCAACATTCCTTTTCCTATTTTGTTTTTATTCATATGTATAAAATGCCTACATGTATGATTCATACTTATATATGTAGATGTTGGTCCCTTAATAAAAGTGTACTTGAGGTCAGGCTCCATTTGCGTCTTTTTTTTGCATCATATATCCAGAGCTTAACTTTGTGTCTGGTTTGTTGATTGATGGAATGCTTTTTACAGATGAGAAAAGTAAGGTTGCATGAAAGTCACAAAACTTGGGGGCAGCTGGGTGGCGTAGTGGATAAAGCACCGGCCCTGGAGTCAGGAGTACCTGGGTTCAAATCTGGTCTCAGACAATAATTACCTAGCTGTGTGGCCTTGGGCAAGCCACTTAACCCCATTTGCCTTGCAAAAACCTAAAAAAAAGAAAAGTCACATAACTTGTTTTAAGATTCAGAAAAAAATCTTTCCCACTACATCACATTGCTTCTCCATGGCTAATTAGGTATCTGTAGATGTTTTTTCTTGATGGTGAAGTTATTAAGTAATTCTAGAGTTTTAGGATTACTTTATCACATTCAGAAAAAGGATAGATCCTTATTTTCTTCTACCCTAAATCTCTAACTCCAGCTGAATTTCTCTGATAAGATTCTGATGACCTGCATATGAAGGTGATTTGCCCTGAGTCAAGCTTGCCATTGTATTATATTCCTTTTGAATATCTTCATCAAGGAAGATATTGTTGCTGAAGAATGTTCAGCCTAGTCAGGCTCAGCCTTCCTGCTTATCCTTCATACTCTTCCCCATTAAAGAATGAATAAAAGGATTGTGCACTCTTCAGATTCCTGTTTTTTTTTTAACCACACATAATATTTTTACTGGTTTCCAGGTTTTGATTATACCACACAAGATAAAATGTGCCTTAATATTACTGCTACTGATGATGATGATGATGATGATAATAATAAAAAATAATAAGAAATATATAATTATACAAGCAATAGCAATGTTCAACCCTTGAGAGAGTCAATGTAGTAGAGCTAGTTTCCGATTCAGGGAAGACTTAAGTTAAAATCTGGCCTATTTATTATATGAATCTAGGAAAGACACTCAATCTTGCAGTGTTTTAAACAACTCTATAAAACTGTTAGTTGGTAAGAAGGTGCTGACTTGCATTGGTAAAGAGAACTTCCTCAACTTGGGCAGTAAAATCACAGGTCTAATACCTCTCCCCATTCCTGTCCCAATGCCTTATAATAACATTGGTCTGTATAATAATGTTTTGTTATTTGTTCCATACCAAATGGGTATAATAACCTCTATAGAACTTCGTTTTTAAATATAAGGACTTGATAGACAAAATCAAACTGAAAGGAACATGATACCATACATGTTGCCATCATCCTTTCTACTATTAGAGTTATCCTGAAAATGTTTAGCATGAACCTCCAGGAGATTTATATTCCAATACTTTTATCAATTATAAAAAGTCATCAATTTATCCATCTACTCAGTAGTTTATAGAACATGAATCAAGGAGAGTGACTTTTCCTAGGATCATTTCTATTTGAATCTCTTAAAAGAAGTTGAGAAGTACAAAATAATAACAGTTCATATTTATTTAATCCTTTTAAGTTTGCAAAATCTTTAAAAACAACTTGCCCATAGTCACAAAACTTCAGAGGAACTCAGAACTTTCTGACTCCAAGTCTAGTATGC
Organism: Macrotis lagotis; assembly: GCF_037893015.1. Classification (NCBI taxonomy): domain Eukaryota; kingdom Metazoa; phylum Chordata; class Mammalia; order Peramelemorphia; family Peramelidae; genus Macrotis; species Macrotis lagotis. The sequence goes on from NC_133666.1 coordinate 352,344,458, forward strand.
TCATTATTATATCATACACAGACTTTGAAAGGAGAGCATGAAAATACTGTTTTCTGTCACTATTATTATTTTTCTTTTTTATTTATTTCCTTTTGTCTTCATCTCAGAACTTCCTAAATTTTCATTTTCTTAAACCCAAATGTTGTTTGGCAGCAGTTTCACAAGTCATTTTAAAAAGTCATGATAGCTTCAGAAATTTTATTTAATCATAAAATTTAATCCTGACTTTGTATGCATTTATAATTCTGTAAGTCATTCTCCTATATTGTTAAGCTAAGAGAACACATACATTTCTTTGCCACTAATCTATTTTCATTTCTTCTTTGAACTCAATTTCTTTTATATTTAATTGTTAATTTCAAGTAGATCCATAAACTAATTTTCATTAGATGTTCCATGATTCCTTTTATACCCATTTCCCAGATGTTGTTGTTTTTAAATATTGTACACACTTAAATTTTTAAAATTAAATTTATAAATTTTATTTTTAATATTTATTTGTTATTTCATCCATTATGTTTTATTATTATATAATTATATATTATAAATTATGATGTTCATTATATTAATTTTATTATTATATTATAAATTTTATTTAAATTTATAAAATTTCAATATATTAGTTGTGTGACCTTGGGCAGATAACTTACCCCATTGCCTTGCAAAAACCAAAAAAGTAAAAAAAGATTGCTGAATACCACTTACTTTGGGACTTCTTGTTACCCTATGTTAGTAGAAGAAAATGAACTCTTTTCCATCTTCATTAATGCTTTTAACTTGTGAAAAACCCAATTTATAGACTTCATGATGATAATAACTCCTCCCCTTCCAAGAACATATTGCATGCCCCTCATGTTGAAATAATCAAAAAGGAACCAAAAGCCAAATTTAGAATGATGGTTCAAAAAAATCTTTCCCTCACCAATATTAAGTAAAATATCTGAGTAGATTCAATATTTTTCTGTAATACTTGGGTTATCTCTCTTTTTTTTAAGGTTTTTGCAAGGCACTGGGGTTAAAGGGCTTGCCCAAGGCCACACAGCTAGGTAATTATTAAGTGTCTCAGACCGGATTTGAACTCAGGTACTGCTGGTGCTCTATACACTGTGCCACCTAGCTGCCCCATTGGGTTATCTCTTGCATGAAAAGAATGATACTTAAGAAAATGAAAATTACTCTGGGCTCTGCTTTTTCTTTGAAGATGTAAATATTAGGTTCAGTAGCAAAGGGGGTAGCTACTGGGCATGGCAAGGCATATATTCCAGAATAAAGCTATTGTCATTAATTCTTTAATTTTTTTTTTTGTAAGCATGTTGTCCTTATGTGTACAAGTTGAAAACTGCAATACAGTTTGTTACAACTAGAGCAAATGAGAAGCCAATGACCAAGTTGATAAATACTAAAAAACAAAAAAAATGCCTTTGAGTGAACTTCAAAATACAGTTTTTCTTGGTACTTCATTCAGAATAAAGGCTATCTGAATCATCATCATCATCGTCATCATCATCATCATTATATAAAGTAGGAGTGTGTTTATGTTTAGGTATGTTGGATATATTTGAAATTTAAGAATCCTTCATCTATCATGTGCATCCTTAGCTTTTGACCTCTCTTTTTAAACATGATTCATAGAACTTCAAATTTGGTAGGATCTTGATGACACATGCATGAATCTTTTCTAATAATATTCCCATTCTACAGCTTCTGCTTAAGTATATGCTTTTGAGTAAGAATGTTCAAGGAAATGCATGGGACTTACTTGAATCCCAAGGTGCTCTGATGTGAAGTTATCAAAGGACTTCTAACTTTATTCAAGATATGAAAATTAACATCCACTGGCTCTATACCCCATAAATCAACTGAGAGACATGGAAAGAAGTTGGCAGAACCTGTCTTTGCCACTACCAAGAGCAGCTACTTTTATTAACATTTCTGACTACTCTTTCTCTTCATATTATGTTCCAAAAGACTGCTGTTGGATCCTGAGACTTCCCTGGTTGTATCCTTGATTGTCCTTGCCCCTATCCTTGGATGCCTCATTTAAACCTCAAGACTTCTTTTAGTTAATTATGTTAGCTAATCACAACTGTGTTTTTCAGGGCAGCAAAGCAGTCTTTCTCCCCTCTAACTGGTTCTCTATCTCATTAAGTATACCAGCTTTTTGGATCCTCTTTCCTAGAGATTCTCATGGTAGTCCTTCCCTGCATTCCCAAAGCAGAAGTCTTCTGACCATCTTAAACTTTCAGCTCTCTTGATTTCTCTTCATTACCCACATCTTTCAGATACTATTCCCCACTAACTCTTCCTTCACTTAGGTTCCTGATAAGATGGTCCTTCACACTGACAAGGGTAACCTAATGTTACCAGTGATCTCTTAAACTGGCAATGAGAATGACTTTTTCTCAGTTTCTTCTTCTTCTGTTTGTTGTTGTTTTTGCTCTTCTTCTCCTTCTTCTCCTCCTCCTCCTCCTCCTCCTCCTCCTCCTCCTCCTCCTCCTTCTTTTTTACAAGGCAATGGGCTTAAGTGACTTTCCCAAGGTCACACAGCAAAGTATTAAGTATCTGAGGCCTTTGAACTCAGGTCCTCCTGATTCCAGGGCTAATGGTCTATTCACTGTACCACCTAGCAGCCCTAGTCCTTATCCTTCTTAACCTCTCTGTAGCTACTGATCAAGTGTTCCTCTAGAATATTCCCTTTATTTCATTCTCATCCAATTTGTTTATCTGCTCCTCAGTAACCTAAATCTTTATCAATGTCCTGCTGGCTAAATGTGGGCATCTCCCAAGGAGCCATCATGAAAAGTAATAATAGTAGTAATAATGATGATAATATTATAATATCATTTTAATAGCTTTTTTGCAAAGCACTCACAATTTTATATCATTTTGTCCTCACAATAATCCTGAGAAATAGGTGCTATTATTAGGCCATCTTACAGATGAGGAAACTGAAGCAGAGAGATTAACTGATTTACCCAGGGGCTCAAAGGTACTATGTGACTGAGGTTAGATTTAAACTATTCTCTTCCTTCCTCCAGTCTAGTGTTTGGTCTGCTGGGCCATCTATCTGCCTCCGAGAATGTCTCCTCTTTTCTCTGTATACTCTCTCATTTGGTGATCTCCCCCCCAGGTATATGAGTACAAGCACATACACACACACACACACACAAACACACACACACACACACACACACACACACACACACACACATATTAATTTGAAGTCATCTCCTAGCAGTTCTGTTATCATCATTAAGCTGATGATTCCCAGGTTGATTCTAGGTTTTCCCTGATATCTAGTTTTTTCCCATATCACCAATTGTCTATTAGACATTTCTAATTGTTTTTTCATAATCATCCCAAACTCAGTCTACCCATTATTTTTTTTTAAATTCTTTTTAGTTTTTTTGCAAGGCAATGGAGTTAAGTGGCTTGCCCAAGGCCACACAGCTAGGTAATTATTAAATGTCTGAGGTTGGATTTGAACTCAGGTACTCATGACTCCAGGGCCAGTGCTCTATCCACTGTGCCATCTAGTCACCCTGCCAAATCCTTTTTAAACCTTCTTTATCTATATACTCTTGGCACCACCATCCTTTTAGTCACTCAGGTATATGTCTTCCAGATAATCCTTGACTCCATTCTTGCTCTCCCCATACATCCAGTAATGTTTGAAGCAATAGATTCTTGCTACAGGGCATTTTAATGAAATAATTGCAGAATTTGAGAACTGGAAGGTAACTCAGCAGCCTTCTTGTCTAACGTATTCATGAAAGTAATCTCCATTGTATTTTATCTGATGAGAGGTTGTTCAGTCACTGCTTGAAGACCTTCAAAGATGGAAAGAAGCCTACCCACTCTTATTGCTGCCCATTCCATTTTTGGACAGCTAATTTATTAAGAATATTTTCCAATCTTCAAACCTATCTCTAACTTCTACCTCTGGAACCAAAGAGACTAAGTTTAAACCTACTTTTCCATAGGACAGTCCTTCAAGTTCTGGAAGACACTATTTAAAATTCCATAAAAGATAAACACAGTATCTTTAAGACAACCTTGTAAAGAAAAACACAAGGAGCCATGGGAAAACAGAAGAGGCCTGCTGGTGGCATCAGCTGATCCTTAAATAAAGCTAAGGCTTCAAGGAGGTGGAGGTGAGAAGTAAATGTATTCCAGTCAAGGAGGACAGTCAGGGTCAAGGAGTTTATGAAATCTGGAGATGACACATGAAGAAGGAACAATAGTTGCAAGCAGATCAGACTTTACCTTGGAGTGTTTGGAGAGGTATACTGTATAAGGAAATTGGAAAGGAGAAAGGGACCAGATTGTGAAGCATTTGATGTACTAGGATGTATTTACATCTGATATTTCTTCTAGCATCTATTAAGTATATTGTTCTCCCCATAGGACACTTAATGCTCATTTATTGTAAGAACAAAAGATTTCAAAAAAATGTGTTCAATTATCCATTTGTCCTTCCACCCTTTGGCCTAAGTGAGAAACAAGGCCACACTTCAAGAGTATGTACTGAAACACTAAGGTTTGGGCTTTTCCAAAGATCACATGATGAGATTTCAACAGAGCAAAGAAAGAAATGTCAGGGTGGATGCTGTCTATGCTCTCTCAGTCTTAGGCATTAAGGTATGTAGAGTTTTTTTCCTTGATAGGTAAGAAATGAAAATTGTATAACTTCTCTGTGAACCTAAATATTGGTTGTCTATACAATTTTTTAAAAATGATAAACAGTTTATTTTTATAACATTTGTATATATTCATGTAAGCTATAATTCAGTTTTCTTCCCCATGAAAATGGAAATCTGAATATTTATAATTTAAGGTATGTCTCATAATATAATATGATGAAATTTGAATTTTCATAAATAGAATTGTATTTTAAATACATCAGTTTTTTAAAAATCTTTAAAATTATACCCTTTGTAAGACATATAATCCTCTTTGAAATGTTAATTATCACTGTTAAAATGATTTATTTTAGTCATTTTTTCCATATAAATAAGATGTACCTGGGATTGTAGTGTCTTTTCTGTTTGAAAGTAAGGTATTTTTGGAGTTAAATATTTTAAGTACTTTGAGTTCTTTGTATGAAAGAAGTTATGTAAAGTTATTTGATTATTTCTATAATAATAATAAAAATGTTTTTCAAAAAAAGTAATAGAGAATCTTTGTAGAAGGTTCTTATTTGGGGACAGCTTTGTTTTTTCCATGCTCACATTCAGATGTTTTTAGCCAGAAAGACCATGTTTTTGTTTGTGATTTGCATATCATTTGACAGCTTACACATTTTTTAGATTGTTTTTATTTACTTCCTTTTGGATAAGAATTTTTCCTTCTTCTTGTCCCCTATATCCATCCCTTCTCATTCATTTCTTGAAGATGAATTAAAGAACTAAGGGATCAGAGATGGAGAATTAGGAAGGAAGGAGCATCAGCAACTGATCACAAGCCTGTGCTTGGAGTGGTACTGACAGGAAGTAGAAATGCTGGCAGAGTATTACCTTGATAGTAATAAAAATTCCTTTGACTAGATGAATAAATGTAGGCAAGTCACATTTCCTCTTTACATCAAATTTTGATCATTCAATCTCCTTGAGTCTTCACAATGTGAGGGCTGATAGTCTCTAAGGTCTCTCTCATGACTAGATCTGGGATCACAAAAGTGATCTTCCTACTGGCTCCTCATTTATTTATTCCTTCTCATATTATATTACTCATAATCAATATTGATTTGGACATTTATCAGTAAGTTAAACTAAAATGACCCTTAACTACTCTTGAAGGAATATTGAAGGGATTAATCAGAGGAAGCCTTTAAAATTTCTTAAATTATCTTAGAAAACACCAAATGGGGCAGTATTTTAATAGTGATAAATTCACCAAAATGCAGCTATTTCTCTGTTTCATGGCATGGTAGCTAAATTAGCACACTCATTACTATACAATCTCTTTTGTCCTTTTTTGCCTTTTCAAAATTGTCAGAAGAACTTGTTCAGCAAATGGATTATGAATTTATAGATGACTCAGAGCTGTTTTCTCTGGAATTTGCAAGACTGCATGTTCCAATCTCTGCATGAGGAAGTTTTATTGCAGCATCTTGTGCTGATTTAAACTATCAGATTTAGAATCACATCTTGTAAGTGTTCCAAATCCTCAGAAGAAGCTAGGAAATTTTGAGTGACATTGTGGAAAATATATATTTCTCAAAGTCTAGCATGGTGCAGTAGAATGAACATTGAGTTTAAGGAGAGGGCCAAGGAATAAATCTCCAATCTACTAATTTGCTGACTGTGTGTTTGCTTTTTGATTATTTATGTGATCTGAGCATTTCATTTGTCTTCTCTTAACCTTAAGTTTCATCATCTGTAAATTGAGGGGATTAAAGAGATCAAATTCTTTTTTTTATCTTATTTTATTTTATTTTTCCAATTACATTTAATTAAGATAGCTGTCAGCATTCATTTTTGTAAAATTTTGAGTTCCAACTTTTGTCAACATCCATACTCAATTTCTTTTTTTTTATTTAGAGTTTGGCTTTTTTTTGGCAAGGCAATGGGGTTAAGTGTCTTGCCCAAGGCCACACCACTAGGTAATTATTAAGTGTTTGAGGACAGCTTTGAACTCAGGTACTCCTGACTCCAGGGCTGGTGCTCTATCCACTGTGGCACCTAGCCGCCCTTCATACTCAATTTCTAAGACAGCAAGCAATTTGTTACAGGTTATACATGTACAGTCATATTAAACATTTCTACATTAGTTATGTTCTGAAAGAAGAATCATAATAAAAGGAAATAACCATGAGAAAGGAAAAAATTAAACAAAGTGAAAAAGTGAAAACAGTGCACTTTGGTCTACATTCAGACTCCAAAGTTCTTTCTCTGGATGCAGATGTCATTTTCCATTACAAGTTTTTTGGAATTGTCTTTGATCCTTATATTACTGAAAAGAGTTAAGTCTATCATATTTGATCATTAAACAATGTTTCTGTTTTGTGTACAATGTTCTCTTGACTCTGCTCACTTCTCTCAGCATCAATTCATATGAGTCTTTCCAAGTTTTTTGAAATCTGCCTGCTAAACATTTTTTATTGAATGGTGGTATTCCATTACATTTATATACTGTAATTTGTTTAGCCATTCCCCTATTGATGGTTTGTTTCTTCCATAATTTCTGATTCTTTTCCACCCTAAAAAAAGCTGCTATAAATATTTTGTATGTGTATGTCCTTTTCCCTTTTTTATCTAGATTAAGATTTCTTAGTTTGGTGTCAATAGACCTCTAGATTTTCAGGGGATCTGAGAAGGTGAGAAAAAAATTATACCTTTTTTTTCCTTTGGTTTGTGATCCTATGAATTTCATTTAATAAGTTTAAAAGCATTCTGAGAAGGGACTCCTAAAAAAAGGTTAAAAACTAAATGTGATGATTTCTGAACTGTTCTTTCTAAGATTAAGTTTTCACCAAATTCCCTAGGTGTCTCATTTAGGAATCATAAGTTTTGTACTTGTCCACATCTCCATTTTTTTAATGTGGGAATGATAATACTTCTAGTATCTATTTCATGAAACTATTGAGAGTTTCAAAAGAGATAATGTATGCAAAGCTCTTTGCAAACCATATTTTCTGACTTAAATTTATTCTGGCTCTCTTTTAGTAATCTGGTTTCCCTTTTGAGCCATTCTGAAGTTTCTTATAGTTGTTCTGGATCTCTGGAGGGTTCCCAGAATTCTGTCTTTGGTGAAACACTCTCCTTCATATGAAATTATTTGCTTAACACTTGTACTTTGGTTTCTCTTTGTGTTTTATTCATTTTTTTCTTCTACTTTTATGATCCCTTCTGTTGGTTTTAATTGTACCCTTGGGATTTTATAGAAGCTTTTTCTTTTGATATCTTTGATGTTTCCTTCTTTCTTTAGTGTTCTTCCATCATCTGTTCTCTGGTCATCCTCTCTTCCCTGATGCTGTATGTAGACTACATGAGATTGGCCTGCTGGGTTCCCTCAGCTTCCTTTTGGGGGGGGAATTAATAATGTTTTCTCAAATCCTTGCCCCTCAATGAAGCTGGTTCCACCTGGTTTCCTGTCACTCTTCCCCTCAGACCCAAGACAAGCATAGGCACAAGTTTATTTTTAGCCATCTGAATTCAACTTCTGCTCTCTTCCGTTCTCTTTGTTTCTAACCAGATAACTAGAGGAAAGGGATGCTTTCTGATGAACCCCAAATAAGTACCTGGTGTGATATCCCTATTCTAGTTCTGATATCCCAGGCAAATAAACCTGCCTATTTACTTGGGGGGCTGGGGGGTAGGCACTGAGTTTTTAAAATATAGTTCACTGATATAAACTCAAAGAGGTTTTAAGTTTGTCTAGAGGCTGTTTTGTTTCTTGTGAATTTAAGTATAATTGTTTTATACTTGTTATTCAGTTCCTTTGCTTGAGATCGAAGAAGTTTATAAAGAATAATTATTTTGAAGATCTTGTCTGACTTCTTAAACTTTTTGTCTTAAAAACTCCCCTACCTTTCCCTTTCTTTTTCTTTCTCCTTCCTCTTTCTCCTCCTTTTCTTCTTTCTTCCTATCCCCCCTCATAGATAGATAGATAGATAGATATAGATGCATGTGTGTAGTCATACATACAGTTATATAGTCAATTGCTATTATTATTGCTATTAATATCAAAAAATGGCATGATTTAGGGGGAAAAAATCTGAATAATTTTTTTAACCATTCTAGCAATGCTAATAAGACTACTCAATTTAGGCATTTGTGTTGTTGAAGAGGAGCAGGGAATATTTTAGATTAAAGATTATTGTTAGATGATATCATTCTGACTATGGAGGAAGGGAATAATAGGAGATGTAGATAAAAAAGGAATTTGGAAACAGATTATAAAGGGATTTGAATGCCAGCTTGAGAAGTTTGGAATTTTTTTATAGGCAATAGAGAGACATTAAAGGGATTAGAGGGAGCAGCTAGGTGGCACAGTGGATAGAGCACCAGCCCTGAAGTCAAGAGGATTTCAGTACCAATCCTGCCTCAGATACTTAATAATTGCCTAACTGTGTGACTTGGGCAAGTCACTTAATCCCATCCCTTAAATAAATAAATAAAGATTTTAGAAAGGGATTAGGATCTGGTAAATGCCTAACAAAGCAGTTACTCAGTTCCTATTATTTAGGGAATGAATGCATATTATGCAGGAATATACAAATACTTGTGTTTTACTAGAACCACTACTTCCTGTAAAACATAACCCAAATCCCCAGACTCCCAGGTGATTTTAAAGCTCATCCTGCCCAAATTTCTTGACAAATAGTTTGACAGCTTTTGCTTTAACACCTACACCACTTAGGAATTGACTACTTCACAAAGTAGCTCACTGCTTTTTCAGTGAAATCTAATTTTTAGAAATTCTTATTTGAAGAGTGAGAGAAAACAATCTTTGATGGGTTTTTTTTTTACCCTTGTAATACTCATTGTGTCAAATGTCAAAGAACCAAAGAATCTTAAAGTTTGAAGGATCTTTGGCAGCAGTCATTGAGTGCAACTATCCTTGAAAGAATCATTTACAACATACCAGCTTCTACTTGAAGATCTCTGGGGATGGCAAATTACTACCTCCTTAAGCAGCCCATTTTTACTTTTTTTTCTTTTTTCAGCACAAATCTAATTGTTAGGAAGTTTTTCCTCACTTTATCTTCTTCTGTCCATTAATCCTTGCTCTGGTCTCTGTTCACATAGCTCTTTAAGATACTTGAAAAGTGCTAATATATTCTATCCCTCACCTCAAGTATTCATTTATTTGATCCTTTAACTATCCTGTTCACTTTTTTTTGTATTACTTCTTTGCCATTATACTTTTTAAAAATATGCCACCTAGACATGGATACAATTCTCCAGATGTTTTATAATGGCCCTTTGGGGAAAATTTCATAATTATATCCATTGGTTGGATGTCTGTTCTTTTTAAAGCCACTAGATGCCTCTTACCAATAGAAAACACATTTGTTTCCATCATTAGGAATCTTACTTTATTTAGGAGGAAATGGTTTTATTGGCCTGCAGATTGTCTTTTACTATGATTTACACTCATATAATAATAATATATTACTAAATTTATTCTCTCAAAAATTGTTTAATTTTAATCTACATCCCACAGTAATTTTTGTCCAAAAAGTAGCGAGAGAAAAGCAGTGATTTTGCTCTTCAACCTCAGATTTTTTGTTTTATTATGTTTTATTATTATACTTTGAAGGCAGGGGTAAAACCTGGTAGTTCATGAGTTGTGAATAAAGAGCAACCCAAAGTGGTCTGAATGAGAGCTGCATCTGCAAAAATCTAAAATCAAATTCCCAATTTCATTATGGAAAAATATCTTTATGCCTCACTTTTTCCACCCATATATCACTAAGATTAAGTTCCTGTTAGTGAAAATTATTGTATTTCCTCAAGTAATTTCACCAGATGACTAAAATGTATTGCTATCTTACTTCAGCCCTAATTCAGAAACAGCATTTGGCCTGAATATGTTTCTCCCATGAGGCAGGAATAAAGTTTTTTTTCCCCTGGCATGGACCAATAGGGATGGGAGTAATGTTCCTTTTCATGACACTTAAGCTAACTAACAAAATGATTCCTAATTTGTAAGAAAAAGCAGGAGAAAAATATGAATAAATAGCTATTATCTAAATTTTATTTATCAACTCGAAAAGATCACATGTCAAAGAATATCTTAGATGGCCCAGTTAAAGGGGTTAGTTTTTGTCTCTGCATTACTGGATCAAGATTGATGGCCAGGGAATTTTAGAATTAGTCTGACAATCTTAACAGCACCCCCTCCTTCCATTCACTCCCACCCCCCCCAAAAAAAAAACAAGGATGTGGGGGGGGAAAGCTGAACAGAGTTTTCTTTTCCTCTGATTTTGGACCATGGACCATACATATAGTCTAAACTATGTGGAATGTAGTCCTCAGCTGTTAACCATTAACTTATGAAATTCTTTAAACAAACATAGTAGCTTTAATGAATTGCTTTATTTCACCTAGTTCTAGTTATTATGTCCTAAATTCAACATATAGTTTTTTTATTATATGAAGACTTTTGTGTATCCCCCTCAAGTTACCTCCTCTTCCTACTTTTTGGTTTCTTGAGTTTACCAATTTTTGTATGGGGTATGGTGTTATTTGTTTGTTTATTCAATTTTTAAATGGTCTAGACCTGTGATTTTGTTGGGTAGGAGACTCCTATCAATAAAAATCTCGTTGCTTTTCTATAGCTTGGAGTTTTAGAGTTAACTGGGCAAGTGGTGAAAGGATCACACAACCAATATGTGTCACATGCTAGATCAGAACTTGGACCTCTCTGACCCCAAGCTGCCCCTTTATCAAACATGTTAGGTAGTTCTGTTGTTTCATTTGTACCTGCCTCTTCATGACCATGTTTGGGGTTTTCTTGGCAAAGATACTACAGTAATTTTCTGGTTATTTCTCCCACTCATTTTACAGATGAGAAAACTGAGGCAAAAAGAGTTCAGTGAATTGCTCAGGGTCACCCAACCAGTATGTGTCTGAGGTCCGATTTTAACTCTCCAGACCCAACACTCTATCCACTGTGTCACCTAGATGCCTTTATCTACCATTTTGCTTCTCAAATAGAGCCTGCTTGACAAATAATTTTCTTATTGCCCATCAACTCTTCATAATAGTTATTGCTAAGCAAAAAAGGTAACAAGTCCTCAAAACTGCATCCATTTTGTAAGAGTACCTTATCCTTAGAGAATGAATTATAGTTTCTCATTCTAAAAAAGGAAAATATACTATTTAACTTTACATCTTTCAACAGTGATTTCAGTGATCAAAACAAGAGGGGGCTGCATTAGAGTAAACTCTTGGTTTAAGTTTTGAGAGGAAGCAGGAGACAGAGACAGAAACAGAGAAGTATAAATTTTTTTCATTTGTTTGTATATTCTTTATGTAGAGAAGATCCTTTTGTGGGAGCGCTCTAAGCGAAGAATTTTCAAACTTGATTCATAAAGGTGTCTTGTGGCACTTGGACTATATTTGGCGTAGGGTTTGTACTCAGTCACCTTGCTGTGGAAAGAAACTATTTTTAAACATTTCTCATGCTATTGATTTAGGTTCTTGTGGTTAGTTTAATTCTGGAGTCCCTGAATTGTGTATTGGAAATATATATATATATAATTTGTTATTTCACTGGCTCTGGATGTTCTGAACTTAGAAGCAGATTAGTTAAGAATTGAACATTTGCTTGTTGAAATGCCCTTTTCAGCTAATTGCAGTAATTTCATTGAATTTTTCTTTTCATGTACTCCCGACAGAGGGCAGAGACTGGGTGATCCAGGGCATCATTCATTTTGAGATACAGGTCAAACTTTGACACTTATATCTTATTGCAATGCAAAAGAGAGTAGATCCCCCAAGTTCCCTCTATACAAGCTTTATATCTAACATACAATTGTGGAACTTCTGAGTCTACTTTAAAAAAAAAACACAAAATGGACAATAGAATAAAAAAACCAAACTTTTAATTTTAGTATTTAGCTGGTATAATTATACTTTGTAAATGTTCTCATCTGTAAAATGAGGGTGAGGTAGATAAGCTTTCAACCTATTTTTTTCCCCAGCTCTAGAATCCTGTGATTTTATGCATTTTCTATATGAATGTACTTAAATCCCTTTCTGAGGAATAATTTAACTGTCTGGTGGGGTCTAAAATTATGATTTGAAAAGCAGTTGCCTCTTCCAATATGTATCTCACTATATTTTTTCAGTATAACACTTCTCACCCTCCTTTCCTCCCTCAGAAAATGGCCTGGAGGAAAATGTCTGTTTAATCGATAAAATTCTAGGCTGTAGGCCAAGACATTCATGTGCAAGCTAATAATCTATGTATTAATAAGGAAAATATAGCAAATTTGGCTTTTAAAACATTGTTATAAAATAAAATAAAATTCTGCATAAGTTCTAAATTTTATCTGAGGTTTCGTTATTTTTCAGGTTTTTAAAATTTTGAAAATTACTTTTTTTTAAGTTTTTTTTTTTTGCTAGGCAGTGGGGTTAAGTGGCTTGCCCAAGGCCACACAGCTAGGTAATTATTAAGTGTCTGAGGCCGGATTTGAACTCAGGTACTCCTGACTCCAGGGCCAGTTCTCTATCCACTGTGCTACCTAGCTGCCCCTGAAAATTACTTTTTAAAAAAATGCACAAACTAAATTTATCAACCAATTTCAAAAGTTAGAACTTTTGGTAATACTGTAAATGAATAATTTCAACTGTCATCCCCCAAAACTAGCCTTTTAAAAATATTTTTAATGTTTGTAAGTGGCATTATGCATTAGATATTTTTAGTGAAATTATTGAATTGTGACATTTTCAGTTGGTTCTAGGATATGAACTTTTCATTCTTTTTAATTCTTTTGTTCTTTTCTCATATTTTACTCCATCTTTTTTTTTTAAAGGCAATGGGGTTAAGTGGCTTGCCCAAGGCCACACAGCTACGTAATTATTAAGTGTCTGAGGCCGGATTTGAACTCCAGTACTCCTGACTCCAGGGCCGGTGCTCTATTCATTGCACCACCTAGCTGCCCCTACTTTATCTTTAACACATAAATTTGATACTTGTAAGAAGTGCATTCTTGATATTTAAAAGTATTAAAAATTTATAATTTTATTTGGAATATAAGATAAACACATAGAAATATATCTGGCAACATGTCTATATTGGATAAATGCTAAATGATTGGTACAGAAAGGGGAAAGCAATCCTGAGTAGTCAAAGGATATGGGACAACTCAAGTTGACCCTTGGATAGATTTAGGGACCCAGTAAGGAGAACAATACTTAGAGTTGCTGGGTATAGGATATGAAATGTCTTATTTTGTTATACTTTGAGTTTCTCTAAGAAACAATAAAAAAGAGAGATGCCTACATACCCAACCTTAGAATAATTATTATCTCATTTTTCATTTTTCTCTAAATTTTCTTTGCTTGTTTTACCTTCCTCAACTCTTGGCTTTAAAAAAAATATCCTTTCAACTTTTTTTACTATAGAGCATTGTCTACAGAAAAATCAAGATTTTTTTGTTTAATTATCAGCTTTGATGATTCATAATTTCTCCTGTGTGAGCCCTTCCCTTTAATAAAGATTGTAGCCCCTCCAATATCTTCTTGTTCAAACAGGTCCTGCAAATAATTTTTTCATAATTCTTTATAATTCAACCAACTAATATGCTAAAACCTAATTCCCCTTTTAAAATATCTTGATTTTACTAAGGTAGCACTCTGGCTATCCTTTTAAAGATTCTCATCCTTGAAGGTAACTAATCATAAATAAATCATAAATACTTTAAAAAAAACATAAAATGGACAATGGAATAAAAAACAAATGTGGTTAGTTTAACTCTGGAGTCCTTGAATTGGAAACATACATATACATATATATATATATATATATATATATATATATATATATATATATATATATATATATATATATGTGTGTGTGTGTGTGTGTGTGTGTGTGTGTGTATATACACACATATATATATATATATATATATATACACACACACACACACACACACATGTATATATATGTATTTGTTGTTTCACTGGCATTGGATGTTCTGAACTTAGAAATAAATTAGTTAAGAATTGAACATTGCTTGTAGAAATGCCCTTTTCAGTTAATCGCAGTAATTTCATTGAATTTTCGCTTTCATGTACTCCCGACAGAGGACAGAGACTGGGTGAACCAGGGCATTTTGAGATACAGGTCAAATTTTGACACTTATGACCGTTTTGCAATACAAAAATAATATATGTTATATCACTTCTTATATGCAAGTCATCCTTGATCATATGCTGCATCTTAAACTATTATGTGACTACCTATTATTTTTTGGATCCCTTCTTTTGGCTTAATTATTCCAAAAAATGGAAATTAAATACCAATAAATAGATCAGAAAAAGAGAATTATACATGAAATTATAAATATTTATTATTTCAACTTTTTTTCAAAACATAATGTCACCAAAATCTTAAATTACACTAAGCATATTGGGATTCCCTATATTATCAATTCAGCAGGTAATTTTCAAAACTTCTGTATTTGTGATTCTTTCTTAACTTTCCTTCTGTTCATTTAAAAATATTTCATTGATCCTCTTTTTTTTCCTTATACTTTGGGGGCACTTTTATTTTTTAACCCTCTCTCTTTCCTATGCCCTTTGAATTATATTTAATTAATAGTTTTATAATGATTATAGGCTTTTTTGATTCTATAGCTATAGGGAGATTATTAGAATTAGATGGAATTTTGTGGAATTAAATGTCAGAAAATTGAGTAAAAAGAAGAGATCAAGTTGAATTGCATTAGAGAAACTATCCATCCTAAATTCAGTGGTCCACATGATCCCAAGATGCTCATTTCCATAGAACCCCATTTCTTTAATTCCAGTCTTTTCTGATGTGACTGTGAGTCCTGAATGGAACGTGTAGTCATTGTAAAATATAAAATTAAAAGTAATTCAAGAGGGGAATAAATGGAAAAGAGAAGGCAACTGGGAATGAGAGGCTAACTAGGGATAGTGTAGTGAAGAAAAAAATGAAAGAAAAGAGTCATTAAAGCTCTTCTTAACTCTGTTTTCCTCTCATAAAGCCCTGAAGTGATAGTTTAAATATTGAGCTTTTATGATTGCCACCAATGAAAACATCTCACAAACCAGGCATTTGTGTACATACACAAAGACACACAGACACACAAACCAATATCAGATCAATTCCATTCTGTATCTCATATTATCTTTCTGATTTTCATCTGATGTGGACAGGTTTTCTGTAAGCTAATTTTCTCTTCTTTTTTATAATTTGAGGAAATAGTCCTTTAGTTTTCTTTTAGCTGGAGTTAGTCAATATTTATTAAATCTTCAGAACATGTGTGTATAATTCTTAGTAATCCCAAATGAATGTAGCCTAAAAATACTATGTTCTGTTGCTCTCCTTTTTGGGGGAAAGGGGAAACAAAGAAATTATGTGTGTTCTGAATCCTTGTTGGGGCAATTGTTTTGCATTAGTTAGGATTACAAAGTCATGATTGGTCACTGCATTGATTAGAATTATGAAGTCTTTCAGGGTTGTTGTCCTTTACATTTATTGTGACCGTCATTGTTCTTCCAGTTTTTGCTTACCTCAATTCTTTAAGTCAGCTAAGTTGAAGTACTGTAATGGTACATTATCTTTCTATTTTCTTCCAGTTTGCTATTTTTGACCTTTGCTTTAATCATTTACAGGTTTAACTATAGTCAGTCAGTTGTTTTGAAATGACTGCAACAGATGTTTTAGTGGAATGAACATTATATTTGGAGTTAGAAAACACTGATTCAAACACTTTAACTTAATACCACCTGTGAAATTTTGGGTAAATTAACATCCCTGAGCCTCAGTTTTCCTCTTAAAAATGAAGATTTGACTAGATAATTTTCTAAGATACTTTCCAACTCTATTCTATTAGTTATAGCCAATTTTGCTTTTTACAATGTCAGACAATCTTTGCCAAGTTGACTTTAAGAAAATATTCACATTATATAGGTTTAAGCAGCCTATAAACTTTTGAATACTGTCATTTCTTGATCCCAAACCATATTTTCCAGAATAGTCTTCAATTTTTCCTCCCTACTCCCCAATATATATTTACATTGAATTAACATTATATCATTATATCTAAGTATATGTTGATTTCACTTGGAATATCTTGCCACATTCTTTAGATAACTTTTCTATTTCTTCACCCTTTGCAAGCATTGTTGATATATAAACTGTAGTTATCTTCATGGTGGTCTGTTTAGTCTCTTTGTGAGCAGGTGCAAGCATCTCATGATCCTGTTTCTTGTTGCCTTTGGGTGTATGATGAAACCAATTCTTGACAACTATTTCTCTGAGTAGAATCTTTCAATAGTCTGTGTTTAGCACTACTTTTTTTTTTAAGTCTCCTGTTTTCATATTATGCAAATATTTAAATAGAAATGTGGCAAAGTTACACCAATAACCTATAGACTTACTGTCTTAGAATAAAGATTATATAGGCCATGGATCAGCAAGCTATGATGATGGGCCTCACAACATCCTGCTTTTGTACAACCTCATAATAAGAATGGTTTTTGCATATTAAAATAAAGTTTTAATGCACTTAAAAAAAAAGATGAAAGCCATTCAGGGCTATGCAAAATTAGACCATAGGTAGCTTTTGCCCTTATGCATAGTTTGCCTATGGCTGATTTAGATCTCTAGCTTATACTTACTTGCAATATTTTAAGAAATGGATGTCTTTATATTTTGTCTACTTTGGGGGCTTGCATTATGAATAACTCATTCTCTCTTACTCTGAATTTCTGCAAAAGTCCTGTTATTAATGTTATTAATTTCCTACCAAGAATGGATTAATGGTTTTAAAAAAAAAGTTTAGTGTGTCTCTTTTGTCTATTTTATTCAATGTTGACAATTATCATTTTATAAGATAATTATAATTTTTCCTTTTATTGGGAACTTATGTCATCAACCAAGAACAAGTAAACAACAAAAGTATCATGAAAAATTGTGATATCTTCTTAAAGCTAGTCTGTTTAAGAAATATAAGTACATACAAATATATGTGCCTGTATATAGCATAAGTACTGTGTTTTTTATACTATTTTGTTTTGTGCATTTAAAAATCAATATAATATAATTAATAGAATTTTGCAAACCTTACAGTGATAAATAAATATTAACTATTATTGTCATTCAGTCCACAAACATTTATTAAGGGCCTGCAATGTGCCAGCCATCTGCAGAGTACTAAGAGTACAAGGACAATACTTTTTCTCAAGAAGCTCACAGTCTAATGAGGAGCTTGAGTAGAAACCCTCTCTTGAAAAGAAAAATATATGAAGTCCAACAAAAAAATCAGTATGGCTTATATCCTGTTCTTCACAATCTTGTGTGATGGATAGTGTGAATATTAGTTTCATTTAATAAATGAGGAAACTGAAATTATAAAAAATTCACTAATAGTCACTCAGCTAATTGAAAAGATAACTGTGATTCTATAACTGGTTTTCTCCCTCAACATTAAGTTTTTTCCCAACTGAATCTGAATACCTCACAGTAATTATCCTTATTGAAAAACTAGAAAGATATACACACACATACACACACACACATATGTGTGTGTGTTTATATGTGTATGTATACATATATATGAAATAAGAGAAAGATATGGACTGGTATTATTGAATAAGAAAAAAAGGATAACAGATGAACTGCTTATGGGTAACCAGACCACATCAAGAAACCTAAATAAAGAATCATAGTACATTAGATATACCTCTTATTTTATATTAGGAGGACATGATCAAAAGTCAGATACCATAAATTGAGATTAGACTGTGACCTGAATGTTGGAGAAGTAATCTATATCATTGGAAGAAATAACTTCATTGTTAGATCACCAATCCATTGATGTCTTAGTGTAAATGTAAATCCTTATTCTTGGGTTCAGAAAAATCAAATTTAGAAGTACATATATGATCTGTTAGTTCTAATTGCACTATAATATTATCAATACTGTGATTTGCAGGTAAAAATAAAATCCTACTGTCTAACAAAGGAGGTAATAGTTCCACTACACTCTTTTCTGGTTAGAACACATCTTTGATGTTAATATTCAGCTCTGAATATCACATTTTTAGGAAGTTAATCAAGTTATAGAAAAGATTTGATAATGCCATGAAGCAAAACTGAAAGTATTTGAGATATTTATACTGGGGAAATGAAAATAGTGGGAGACATGAAAATATTTTCAAGTATTTTTGAAGAACTGTTGAATGAAAAAAAAGGATGAGACTTTTTTTCTAGGAGCAGTGGACTGATATTGTAGAGTCAAAGGTTTGCTGTTAGGGAAATGTTCAAAATGCTATGGAAAATGGAATGAGCAACCCCCCAGGAAGTATTGAATTCCTCTTCAACAGAGGTTTTCAAGAAATGGTTCCATTATGCCTGAATGAGTTTGAGCCAAATTATGAAATATCATAAATGACCTAATCAGGAATTTATGTTTGATAAGAGACTGGGGAGCCATTGAATATTTTTTTTTTGTTTTAAGTAACATAATCAGAGCAATGCAATACAATAGGAAATAGTAGAGCTGTTCAATAGTGAAAAAGGGTAAATTGGGGGGGCAGTCTGAATGTAGCAAGACTAATAAGAATGCTATTATTTTACTCTAACCTAGAATAGATGGCTTTGTGAATGAGGAGATTCAATTATAATGAATGTTAGGCAGTATATGCAAGTGTTCTGTTTTTAATTCTAAATAAATTCTATTTATTGAATAAATTAAAAGCAAAACAACATCCATTAAAAATATGGATAATCATGCAAAACATTCCCCTATTGAAAAAGAAGAAATAAGTAATAGTAGTAGTAGTTGTTATTGTTACTGTTGTTAATAGTAATAGTAGTAGTAGTAGTAGTAGTAGTAGTAGTAGTAGTAGTAGTAGTAGTAGTAGTAGTAGTAAAGATGCTTCAGTTTGCACTGAGTCCATCAGTTCTCTAGATGTGAAAAGTATGTTTTATCATAAGTCCTTTGGATCTGTGATTGGTTATTATATTGATCAGTTATTAAGTCTTTCAAAGTAGATTATCTTTACAACATTGCTATTAGTATATAAATTGTTCTAGTTCTACTCACTTCACTTTTCATCACTACATGAAAGACTTCTCAGGTTTTTTTATTCCCTTCAACATTTCTTATAGCACAACAGTATTCCATTATATTAATATATCATTATATTAGCTATTCCTTAAATGATGGGCATTCCTTCAGTTTCCAATTTTTTGCCTCCACAAAAAAAAGTCACATTAAAGATATTGTGGCTGGCAACTGATTGGTTATAAAGAGCTCATTATAAGACTTTTGTTTGCACATATATACCAAAATTCTTATGTTATATATGACCAGAGAACTAACTCACTGTTAAGGGAAGGAGAGCTGAAAAGACTGAGGAAACCTAATGACTTTCTGCCATGGGGTTAAACGGGGAGGCTTTCCTGTATGTTTACATTTGTGTTTATGTTCCCCTATCTTTTTTTAGATCTCTGGGAAAGTTTTATCCTTTGGCCTGTGCTCTGAGCCTCTGTAGGGCTTAAGTAGCAACAATGCCACAACTGCTTGGGATCCTAATAAGACCATCATGGTCACTTTTTCAGAGAGGTTGGCATAGAAGATAAATACAAAGTAATTGTGGAGTAAGTGGGTAATGAGGAAACAGAGACAATATGTTAGATTATATCCAGAAGTTTGCCAATAAAGAGAAGCAAGAGGGTGTTAGCTTGAGGATGGTTTTAGGATAAAAGAGACTTTAACATGTTTTTAGTTTTCATAGAGGAAGATATTGAAAACGTAGTAGAATAAAAGAGAGATGGTAAATGGGACCATGTCATCACAAAGACAGAAAGTGATAATACAAGGACAGGGATTACACAGCAACCATATATAACTGAGAATAGAGGGAAGGAATTGAGGAATGGGGCTTATTGAAAAATTTAGAGTAAATCATATCTATGTGGTACAGGGGAAAGATTACTGGATTTAGAGGAAAAGGACCTGAATTCAAATCCTACATCTCTCTCCCTTATTATAGTTATTATCATGACTTTTCTTTTTAGATTCAGATTCTCAACTATAAAATGAGAGATCTGGATTATATGACCACCCACACCCCTTTTCTGCTATAAATATATGATTATGTAATGACTTCAATCTTTTCATTAATATTAGGAAGTGAGGTCATATTCTGGGAATGAAATTAGAAGGAATATAATTGGGGGCTACTAGGGATGAGGGTTAGTTTAAATCACTTTGGGGAATGTAATAGTAAGAGATAATTGTCAACCAGCAACAAAGAATAAATTGAGGTTAGTTAGCATACATTTGTAGGGGATGTACCCAGCCTTGTTTAGGAACTCCCTTAATAGCATCTGTTTTCTGTGAAACAAGGGCAAAGTGGATAGGTATTAGAAATGTCCTAGTGTAAGCTTTGGGAAGAGGGAATATTAAAAGTAAATAAAGTAAAAGCATCAATGTAATAGTTGATCATAGGGTTAATGGTAAGGTAGAGATGGGGACAGAGTAGCAGTGATAGACTGGGAGAAAAAAGAGACATTGAGGTACTGAAGGTTGCAATCTAGTCATCATTAAGCATTTTATTTAGTACCTATTATGGAGATACAACAAAGAAAAGTAAAAACTGCTAAGGGAAGTAAATAAGAGAAGGAAATTGCCTTGAGAGAGATGATTCAAAGTTCAAGATCTTGGAAGTAAGATTCTTCTTAATGATTTTGAAATCCAAGTTCTGTTGGGAAGTGTGTTGGCTGAAGTAGAATAAAAATGGGAGTTCAGAATTTCAAAGACTTATTGAAAGGGTCTTTCTTCATTGTGGATATCATACTCTTTAGCGATGAAAGAGGGATTGATAACAGAGCTTTAAAATCAGCCAAGAGTTGTGAGAATTTCTAGGTGATGGGTAAATGACAAGGATTTGAAGACAGTGTGTATAATCAGATAGCATGAACTTTGAAGCAGAAGATGTTGAATTAGAACCAGGGCTTGGTTGTGGAAGGAGGGAGCAATAAGCATGTTGATTCTGTCTCTAAACTTTGCTGTGATCAGATGTTGTACTAAAAAAGATTAGTTAAAACAGGAGAAAGGCTGTCATTGTCATGAAGTGATCATATAACTAAATAAAGCAATCAAAAGAGAGGATGTTGAATCCTTTGAAAGTTTTATTAGTGAAATAGGGGGAAATGGTGCAGTGGAAAGAAAAAAAAACAATGAATTTCTAGTCAGTGACTTGGATCAAAATATTAATTCTTCTAATTTTACTAGAGAACTCTGAATCCCAGTTCCCAAATCTGAAAAATGGCACTTCTGGACCAATTAATTTCATGAGGCCCTTTCCTATTCTAAAACTGCTGTCTTCTGACAATGTATTGAACTCCAAATTCCCTTAGCCTTGCAGTCAGGAATCTCCATGGTTTGTACTCAAGCTATTTTAAGTGTTATCTTTAGTCACCTTCACATCCCCACAAATTTATTCAAATAAGTCTATTTTCAATCAGCTATCATTTGTTAAACATTTACTACTATATGCTGGAGCAGTTGGGTAGCATGGTACATAGAGTACTAGGTCTAGAGTCAAGACCTAAGTTCAAAGTCATCCTTGGACACTTAGTGTAACTAGGTAAGTCACTTAACACTTTTTGCCTCCATGTCCTCATCTGTAAAATGAACTGGAAAAGGATATAGCATCTCTGCCAAGAAAATTCCAGATGAGGTCGGACACAACTGAAATGTTTGAACAATAATAAGCTTATGTATTAAGCATTCTCCTGAATATGATTTGTGGATTCCCATCTATCTTTCCAGCTGTATCTTATCTAAATCATACCTATTTTGGAAAACCCAACTCCATCTTTTCTTCCTTTATGCCAAGCACTCCATCCAGAAGTGAGTTTCTTTTTTCCTGAATTTACAGAGCATTCTTTTGTCACTATTTAAGATTCATTCATATACTGTCTTGTTATTCATTCCACAAATAGATTGTAATCATCTTAAATGTATGGATAATGTTTTATACATATGCACACACATATATACATTTGCATATATATATATATATATGCTTTATCCATCTATTGTAATTTCAGATCCCATCTGTAACACTTGAATAATACTTTGAGGACTTACCTCAGGGGGTTGTGAGACTCAAATGAGCTAATGTATGTAAGAAGCTTGAAAATCTTAAAGCTCTAGATAAATGCCAGCTATTTCACACATTTTTCAGGGCCATCAGCACCAGTTGCAGCACCTGCAGGGATAGATGGTTTCCATCCTTTTTCTTTCAGGGTTAGAAGCAGAATCTTTCTTTGATAGAAAAGGGAGGATTTAAAAAAAACTACTGAAGGTATATTTATTCTATGCATACACACATTAAACTTTTTTTCTTCCAAAATGAAAATTCATTCTAGATGAAGAAAGAAGAAAACACAATGAAAAGACAGTTCACGTAGCAGCATACTGTGAATAATATGCAGGGCTGTGTGGTGACCCACTGACATTTTTCATTCGATGAGCTGCCAAGAGATTAGAAATAGCCTTGGCATGCCTAGATAAAACAAGGACTCTTGCCTGTTGGCATTGCTGTACCTGGCTGTTGCTTTTGATTAAAATGAGCTTTTCACAGTATGTCTTGTATCATTGTGTTGGATGGAAATGAAGTCTTTAAAAAAAATATATCCAAAAGTAGAATTATGTTTTCTTTTGGTTTCCTATTATTTCCTTCTGTGCATTTATTGAGTGTTTTCTGATTGTTTTTCAGGTGGTAGAGATAAACGTGGAGGTCCTATTTTAACCTTTCCAGCTCGCAGTAATCATGATAGAATACGGCAGGAGGATCTGAGAAGACTAATTTCATACCTTGCCTGTATTCCTAGGTAAGTTGTGATTTGTTGCTTGTAATTTGAAAAAAGCAAACCATTTAAGAAATTACTTAATATGTCTAGTATGCAACTTTTAATGATTCCATATTTTTACAGTCAGCCAGGAGTATTTCATCCTTGATATTTTCTTGTCACTTCCCATCTCAATTCAGTCTCTGCATCTTATCATTTGGATCTCCCAAAATATCTTTCATCACTCTTGTCTTTTTTACTCAACAAACCTTAACCTCAATTCAGGCCCTCATTGCCTATTGCCTGAACTACTCAGTCACTTATTACCTGATCCCCTGTTTTCAACTGCTCCCTCTTCCAGAGTTATCCTTCAAATTGCAACCAGAATAGTCTTCCTAATTAATGAATGCTCCAACACATCATTCCTGGACTTTTTGAAAACCATTAATTCTCCAAATACATTATTAACAATGTGATCTTCAGAAATTCACTAAACTTCCCTCAGTCATGTTTTTCTTCATGTATATATTGAGTATACTATTGGTGCTACCTACCTTACACAAGGCTGTGGTGAGGATAGTTGCTTTGTAAACTTGCTATTAGCCTAGTTTTCAAAACCTTCACAATCTCTCTTCAGCGTTCTTTTGTCTTATCTCTTCATTCTTCATTTATTTTGCATTGAAACCAAACTTGCTTACCTATCCCAACACAATAAAATTTGCCTTCTTCTGAATCTTTAGTCATACCGTCCTTATACTTTAAATTCCTTCTTCTCCTTTATCTCTGCTTCCCAACTCTATCTCTTAAAATCCTATCTATCTCTCATTATCAGCTTCATATGAAACTTTCCCTAGTCCTTTCCATTTGAAAGTAATCTCTTCCTGTTGCCCTTCCTACTTTTCTCCAACCCTCAACTCATATCAAAAATTGTTATAGAAATTTTTCATAATTTTAAATATCTATCGATTATTATTTAGTTTTGTGGTGATTTGTATGTTTTCTCTTTGCAATAGATTATAAATTCCTTGAGAGTACAATCTGTATCTTTGTCATCTTTTTGTCTCTTCTTGTGCCTAAAAAAAGGTCTTTACATAATGGGAACCTAATTAATGTTTTCGTATAAATGATTGGTCCCCTACAGACACTTATACTCACATTTAAGATGATTTCCTTAATTTTTCTAATTGATGTTTCTGACACAATTCTTGTTACATTATTAACATAGATCAAAATATAGGGAAGTGGCATATCCCAGTGACAGATTATATACTAATTTAATCATATTTGCAAAGCAGTCCATTGGGAGGGGAAATCATTATCACATATTGCTTATCTACTAAGTTACCTTTCTTTGGTGTATGAGTAGGGTAATAATCAAAAATTAATTTGTTGTCATTAACACAAAGGATATATCCATGGCACACTGGGGAGGAGTGTAGCTCTAGGTTCAAGTCCTTTGGTAAATATTAATTTTGTGATCATGGACAAGGCATGTTACCTCTCAAGTTCCCCTAAAAAATCCTCTTGAAACTCTTCAAGTTGTAGAACAGTTTGCATTCTGCATTGGTAGAGGAAATTTTCACTCTAATAAAGTCAAGCAATCTAGACCAAACAATCAAAACCATAAACACCATTCTCTACCCCTTTCTGTCACTGACCATATTATAAATATATTCAGTTAATCCAAAGTATTATATGGGTAGAATGATATTACTCACTGCCCAATGATATTGGTGAATATGAATGCTGGTGTTTAGAAAAAAATAATTGTCTTTTCTCCCCATAGGTTATCCAGCAGTCTTGGTGAGAGGTACTAATAGAGCCTAACTTACTAAAAGATACTATCTTTGTGAAGGATCCATTTGTTCTTTCTCTTGGTAAAATTTTAAAGTTAATTTATTGGACAGCTAACAAAACACAGGAAAAAAATTTAGATAATTCACTGAGATCTTTTTCTTCCCTCCCTTTCAACTCATATGCCTTCCAGGACCATCTCCTGTTTAACCCTATCCTCACATAAAAAGACCTTTTCTGGGGCGGCTCAGTGGCACAGTGGACAGAGCACTAGCCAGAGCACTGACCCTGGAATCAGGAGTACCTGAGTTCAAATCTGGCCTCAGACACTTAATGATTACCTAGCTATGTGGCCTTGGCCAAGCCACTTAACCCCATTTCCTTGCAAAAAAACCCCTAATAATTAATTAATTAATTAATTAATATTTTTAAAAAAGACCTTTCCTAAGGCAAACTCTTCTACATGAACATCCTATTCCATTCCATTTTCTGCAGCAGATTGTATCATCCTTAGTTACTCACTAATCTCAACTCACTTCCTATCTATTTCCCTGTTGCCTGCAGATACTCCCATGTTTGGCCCATCCTCAAAACACACACTTGATTGATCTGTCCGTCCCTTCAGCTATCCCATGCCTCTCCAGCCTTTTATAGCAAATCTCATTGAGAAGAGTAGCAATAATAGGTGCCCTCACTTTCTTTCCTTTCCTTTGATTCTCAATTTTCTACTTTTGAGCTTCTTTACTCATCATTTAACTGAAATTGCTCTCTTCAGTGTTTCCAGTGATCTTATAATTGCCAGATCTAATAGCTTTTTCTCAGTCTTCAAACTTTTTTTAACTGCTGTCTTTGATACTGTCAATCATCCTGTTCTCCTTGATAGTTTCTTCTTTCTAGATTGTTGTGACACTACTTTCTCCTAATTCTCCTCCCACTTATCAATCTTTCTCTGCCTCTTTTGCGGGATTTTCATTCTGTCCATAATCACTAACCATGGATGACCTCCAAAGCTTTGTTCCAGGACTTTAAAATTTTTAAAACTATTTCACTTGATGATCTTATCAGTTCTTATGGATTCCTTTACCATATCTGTGCTAAGAGAACAAAAGAAAAGACTGATTTTCAGGTGAAATGATCAGGGTCTCTTAAGATCATAAAAAGAAATGATAAATGAAATATGATTTGTTCATCCAATTCTGATATACAATAATATGAAGGTAAGGTATTCCTTCAGATTTGAAAGAGATAAATTTAGGACAAATAAGACTAGTCAGTGACAAATGTACCTTTGTTTAACTTGTTCATTGGTACTATTTTCATAGCTAAAATACTGAAATATTATGCTTCAACTTACCATTTGAGGTTGTGTGTGTCCCTTAGTGATGCCTTAGCTATAGTGACAGTTCAGTAGAGATTTAACCCCTTTGAGAAATGACTACCATTTTCTCCTTTCTCTTTAATTTCTCTGCTTTGTATGACTCCTCAGAATTGTAGAATTTGGGAGTTGAGGAAATCCCCACTACAACATCCCTGACAGGTGCTAGTCAATCTTTGCTCTCTCATATCTGTACAGTGAACCTGGGAACAAAGAGCAAGTCTTTCTCTTATACATCTTTCAACTTTCATATGTCACAGTGGAAAGAGAGCAGGATTTGGAGTTAGAAGATGTTGGAATTAGAAGATGTCTAACCTGTGTGAACTTGAGCAAGCTGCTTAACTTTTTCTGGGTCTCAATTTTTTCATTTATAAAATGAAGGAATTGGTCCTTTCCAGTTCCAAGTCTCTGATCCTGTGTGTCTCTCTTTCTCTTTTACAACTCCTTCTCTAGTTTAGACATCTATTCTTCATTTGATATGATTTGTAGATTCCTCTCCATCTGAGGAATCTCATCGACTGTAGTCCAGTTTTTTTTTTTATGTCTTTCTTTAAAATGAGAGCTGGCCATAGTTCTCTAGATTCAATTTTAACAAAATAGAAGACTGATGGGATTGGGGATGGGGGTGGGACTATCACCTCTGTCTTATTCTGCTTAATTTTCTCTTTGCCTTTAGTGCTACCAGGTGAGTAGTGAAACTCAATAGTGAAAAATCTGTATGAATCTTCTGAGGGAAAAAATAGCTAGACAAATCTTGTTCTTTACCATTGAATATGTTATTCAATTTTCTGTTTGTGGGGGTTAAAACAACATTTAAAATAATATTAATTCTGATACTTTTATAATCTTTGATTGAGCCTGAACTTTTAATATATTCTGTTCAACTCTGTGACGAATGTATTCTAGAATATTTTACTTTTTTTCAAGAATAATTTAAGGTGACTGAGTAATCTATTCTGACATAGTGCATTCTTTCTTACTCAAGGACACAGTTACTGTAGATTGAAGTTCAGTTTCATCTCTCAGTTTTTAAAAAGGAACTCACATCATCTCTGTGTCCAGTAAAGCTTCTGTTTCTTTAGAAAATTATTTTTAAGAAGAAGTAGAAGAAATCTACATAGAGTAGAGTGAGAACATCAGTGTTAAATTGAGATTCAATTTATCTTAAAGGAAAGGAAGGATTGTGGGCAAAGTGCCTTGGAAACAACTGGCAAATGGGGAGATATGTGTCAAATAGCACATGTCTTGAACTATGGACCATGTCTGGCATGTAATCTCTCTTGCTAGGAACTGTGCATGTTGATTAGGTGCCTATAAATACAAACCAGTCTCTTAGATGGTTATAATTCATTTCTCTTTAAATAGCACCTCATTTCTACTTCGGAAAAAAATAAATAAATTAGGAGATGCACAGTTAGCACTGCTAAACTACTGTTGTTGAAACAACTGAGAAGTTCCAGATAATCTCCAATCCATTGTTTTTCTATGTATTCTGCTATACAGCCTGGAATTATTCAGGATTCATTCTAAGCCTTTTTCAAGTGGGAAAACTTTGTAGCATTGTTATAGGTTATGTTAAGAAGTTTGTTTATAATAAAATAAAATCTATCTTGATCTAATGAAGACTGATATTTAAAGTACCAATTAATAAAACATATAACTGCAGTTTTCTGATGGCATTTATTTGGTATATGGATTTAGATATATTTGTTACTTCAATAACAACATTCTATAGTACATCATAGAATTAATAACAATTATTATATACCCTTATAGAGTTTTCTCCTTTAACCTGTGTAAACCTAAAGTAAATATTTGAATGAGAATTAGCATATTGACCCCCCATTTAAACTTAATAAGACTCAGATCAATTGGTTTTGATGGGCCTGGTTGACTTTTACATGTCTAAATGCTCTAAATGGTTTATAAATTTGCAAATGAAGCACAATATGTTTCCATTTATATTGCTACCTTAATTGAAATTTCCTAATATAGACTGACCTGGAAGTGAAAGGAAATGATGTGAAAGTAAGTTATGTGAGCATCCACTAGTTTTAAATGAAATCAATCATTTAAGGAATGGGGGGGGGGGGTAATATGGTAACACCTGCCAAATTTATCATTTTCTTCAATTATGTAACTATCCTGCTTCATTGAATCTAACCAGGTATGAATCAGCTTCCACATTACAGCATAATGCTGAAAAAAAACTCATTCATAATTCATTTTGTCATCCACAAAGGAATATAGGTATAATATGGACTCTAACCTTTAAAAATACCCTATACTGTGAAAGATTCATCATGTTATAAATTAAAATAAGAAACAAATGGATTGAGCTTTATGTTTATGTCAGTCCCCATACATAAAATACATATGAATGTATTATTTTTTAGCATTCTGTGGTAAAGGGTACAGAGAATATAATTATAAAGATATAATTAGGCAAAAATCTACACTTAGCTGTAGCATTTAGTTTTACAAAGATTTAAATTTAGGCCAGTTTCCAAGGTTGATTACCTAAGGCTAGATATCAGATGATTTCTTCATTGTCACAGTAAAGCAATGGTTCAGGTTGGGTGAAAACCTAAAAATATCATTGGCATTCACATAGTAATTTGGTATTTTCAAAGTCTTTTACATTCATTACCTAGCTAATGACATGGCTCCAACACCATTAGACCACACAAGCTGTTTTAGTGAATGGACTGTGTAATAGTGAGGATTAGAATTGTCCCTTAACTGTGGTGTAGCTTGGAAACTATCATAAAATATTCCCTATACTATAGCACCTGAGGCTTTTAACAAGGGACACCAAGTTATATGTACTTCTTTTCATCCTGGATTGAAGGTAATTTTAAACAGAAAGTGAACTTTTAAAAAAATAATAGATTTTGTGTAAAACACTTTGTATGATATCTTTATATCTGAATCTGATTCTTTCAGTAAACCTCTGTTTGCCTCAATTTCCACAACTTCAAAATGGAAATAATAACAGCACCTACCTCCATGGTTGTTGAGGCTCAAATGAGGTAATATTTGTAAAATGCTTAGCATAGTACCTGCCATATAGTAGGTTTCTCTGTATAAGCTTATTCCCTTCACTTCCCTTACAAACCAGGCATCAAGAAAAGATGTTGTTCATCGATCAAAATAAATCTTGAAAAATGGTGGATACACGAATTACTTGCCCCTAATCTTTTTTCTTGAAGATTTTGGATATCTGACAATTTTGTCATAGAGCCTTAACAAGGAGATTAAAAGAATTATGCCAAAGAAAATAAGGGAAGTCTTGGAAAGTGATGAGAGGGATGGTTTCTACATCTTGAATCAGGGAAATAATATTGAAGAATAAAATTTCTATTGTTTTAGAGTTAAAAATTTTATTAATGATTATTATTAAGGCCATCCATATGTAACAAGAGTTCTACCATCTTTTCCCTCTAAGAGAATTCTTTTTTACCCTTAAGAAATACAGAAAAAGATTATGTATATTTGTTAAAATACATATTGATGATTCTTTTGGGGGGGGGTTCCCAAGGCAATGGGGTTAAGTGACTTACTCAAGGTCACACAGCTGTGTAATTATTAAGTATTTGAGACTGGATTTGAACTCAGGTCCTCCTGACTACAGGATTGGTGCTCTATCCACTGTGCCACCTAGCTGCCCCTAGATTAATGATTTCTTGATAGATTTCAGAGGGTACTGGATTGTTATTTTCAGTTTTCTGAGTCAAGGATATTTTTGTTGGTTGAATGATTATTTCCAAATAAATTTATAATTTATTAATCACAATAGCAACTCTAAAAAATGTTTAAAAAATAGCATTTATATATATTTTGAAAATAGTAAAAAATATATTTCTGCTAAATTGATTCAGCCTATGGAAGACATGTTAGCTTATTTTTTATATTGAGTCGTTTAAGAAAATGAACCCCTTGTAATTTCTTTATCATTCATAAGTTAGGAAGAACTGATTTGATAAAATCATAGATTTAGTGCTGGAACAGACGTCCAAAATTATTTAGTGACTTGTAGTACAGTTTAATAGAAATAATACTAGTCTTGAAACCAGGAAAGAATTAAATTTAAACTTTCTAAGAACCTTAACACATATAAAAGCAATTGATACATTCTGCTTTCTCACTTTTTTCTTTTAAAAAGTTTAATGAAATATTTAAAAATAAATAACTTAATCATCAACCAACATTTCAATATACAAAGAATGAAAAAGATTTTATATGTGCCAATGAACATATTACTTTTTATGGTATATATTAAATGTAATATGATAGTAACAAAATTTCTTTTGGATTCCCTCATGAACAACTTCTTTTCCCTAAGTAATTCAAAAACTATTTTATTGATGTTCTCTTTTTTAAAATAGTCTCTGTTATTCTAATTTATCTTTCCCATTGAAACTGAACCACCCCACCTTACCCTATATTTAATCTTCCTCTTTTTCCTAGTTTAGTTTTCTTTGGGGAGGGAGGAAATTGTTGTTAAGTGACTTACCCAGGATCATGTAGCTAGTAAGAATCTGAAGTCAAACTTAACTCCAGGTTCTATCCACTGTGCCACCTAGCTCCCCTCCCTTTGCCTTCCCCCACTCCCAGTGTAAATTTTTTTTAAAAACCCTCCAAAGTATTTATATTCTAAACCAAGATTTTGGCTTCCATATTTCCCAGCTTGCATGCTAATCAGACATTTTTCCAGCTGAGATTGTTTGAGCCCTCCATGTGTCAACTGTCAGATTTTTTTTTCAAGAAATGGTGACAGTCAAGGTCATCATCTTTGTTATTTTTTGTTTGTTTGTTTGTTTTCCTATGTCTTCTCCCTCCATTCTTTAGGAGCATCAATAAATCATTTGAACGGGTTTGGTTTAATTTGTAGTATTTAGTGCTATTTCATTGTTCTATTTTCTTTTGATGTATAATTTTATCTTTTCCCTAATTGATTAATGAACTGTTTGAACATGGACAGTGGTTTTGATGTGACTACCATATCAGTAACCAGTTATTTTTCCTTTCTTCCTTTTTTATTCCTTTCTTTCTCTCCATGTCCAGCTTGATCATCTAGAATAAAATATTTATATATATTTATAATCTTTCATTCCAAACTTTATTGCCTTCTTCATTCTTGTGACTCTGCTGTTTGTTTTACTAATATTCTAACTGTATTGAAATACAAAATGCATTGTCAAACTGAATGATTATCTCTTGAACAATCATATATCAATGTAGTTCTAATATGAAGTTAGCAGTGTGGTATATAACTCTTTAGTTTACCTTTGCAAGATGTATTTATTTTTTTATTTTCTTTTTCCACAGTGAAGAAGTCTGTAAACGAGGATTCACAGTTATTGTGGACATGCGTGGATCCAAATGGGACTCTATTAAGCCTCTACTGAAGATTTTGCAAGAGTCCTTTCCTTGTTGTATTCATGTTGCACTGATAATCAAGCCAGACAACTTTTGGCAGAAACAAAGGACTAACTTTGGCAGTTCTAAATTTGAATTTGAGGTAATTTCTATTGTAGCAAGGCTGACCAAACTGATGTTCATAGTTGCTTTTCATCATTAATCAGAGAGTTAATTATTTGTTTATAGGTCATTAAATTTGTATTGTCTATCCCTAAAGTACATATGAGAATATATCCATGCTGCTTAACAGAGATTGGAGGATTGGGAAAAAGGAGTGAGAAATGGGGGTGAAGGGAGGGATGGTATGACCATTCTGTGAATCAAATAATATGCAATATTTAACAGGAAAAAAAAGGATTTTGTCTTTTAATTAATTTGACTGAATTTTTGCATTCTACATAGTGTAAAAAAGGAACACAGTGATTTAAGTTTCCTTGCTGTTAAAAATGAAAAAATAATGCTGTGATAGAGCACCAATCCTGGAATCAGGAGGAACTGAGTGAAAATCTGGCCTCAACCACTTGATACTTATTGCCTCACAACCATCCCCCTACCCCCCCCCCCAAAATAATGCATCTCCCAAGACTAACCCAAAGTGAATGACAAGGAGGGTTGTAGTCTATGGTGTTTAGTTACTTTAATTAGGAGTCCTTCTCACACACATAAAAAAGAGGTAGTTGGGGGAAGTGATGGAGATGAAGAGGAGAATGTTCCTTTAATGATATTGAACTGAAGACCAGAGGCATCTTCTTAAATTTTGACATAATCTTAATTGATTTAGCCGAGATCGACTTAAACAGTGCAGTGAATACTAGTACTAAATTGAAAAATTTTTCTTTTTTCTACCCTATTTTCATCTCCTCACATCTATAAGATATTAAAACCCTGTGAGGCAGTTTAATGAGGTGATAATGGGAATAAAGAATTCTATTCTTCTCTGTGAGTTTTTAACAAAACTCGATTGCTTGTATAAGCTTTATTGTTTTTTTTCTGGGTAGATTTTTTTTCTTTGAACAATTTTAACCCAAAGTTTTGTCCAAATAAGGGTTATGTATAACTGTTGGAGCATTTCTGTTCAACTTTTCCCCACTTCCTCAGTTTGTTTCTCTTATATTGATCTATCATCTTGTAATATGCAGCTTAGATGGAAAAAAGATAAAATTACTCAGCTCTATTACCATCTTGTTTGTGGCTTATGCTTCTTATCATTCAAAGAAAAAATCAACATTAAATGAAATTTTACAAGATTCTAACATAGTATTTCTCATGAAAAAAAATTAGATACCTCAAAGCAGGTACATTTTGTTATATGTATTGCCTTCAACTGGAAAACTGAAAGAGGAAAATGGCAGTGTAATTCATGCAAAACCAGGGAGTATTCTACTGAGTCTGTCTCTAGACTTCTGAAGTCTCCTTCACCAGTTTTTCCTTCACTCTATTTGTATATTGTCTCTCCTAAGATGAATTGTGCAGGTGATTGCCTCCAGGATTTTGCCTTTAGGGAGTTATTAAGTCAGTGAAAATGAATCTGACTCCTTAGGGATGGGACTTAACCTGCAGCAACTTTGCAGGCACAAATGCTGGTTTAGGAAAATGCTTCAGTATCTGGATCTTTTCTCTGGTGCTGAGCTTTAACTAACAAATTGATGCTAAGTCTTGTTTCTTGGCATTTGGAGGTAAGAACAGAGTCAGGAACAGGATCAGAATGACCTCTTCTCAAACTATTTTTATATCCTGGATGAACTAATTTATGTATGTATGTTAGTATACTTCACCAGTTTACATATATACTAATTTATTAGTTTCATTTAGTTGTGCTGTTTTATGACTTGTCTGCTTTTTCCTTTTCTTTTCCCTCCAAACACCTCTTCTGTAAAACAGAAAAAATCAATTCTGTTTTACAATTAGATTAAGATCATAGATTTATTAATTACTTGAGAAATAATCAACTAAAGCTTTCTTTATATTTCATCTAATTAGAATAGAGGACAGATTGTTAAAGCATATGGCCATTAAGGATCATAGATTTAGAGCTGGAAAGGAGTTTAGAGGTCATTTAGGTTAACCTCACTCCTTTTACAATTGAAGAGGCTCAATGAGAATAAAGTAGACTACCCAAAGTCATGCAAACATGGAGGGGCAGAATCAAGTTGACCCAAGTTCTCTACCTTGCCCCCCCCCCCAGTTTAACTCTCTGTCCGTGCACCTAGTCAACTTACTCACTTATTTAAAGGGAAATAGAATGACAACTAGGTGGCACAGTGGATAAAGCATTGGCCAAATTTGTCCTCAGACACATAATACTCTCTTACCTAATCAATAACAACCTTGGGGAACAAATATTGAAACAAATTGTATAGTGGACTTATGATGAAGAATGTGATCCAGCCCAGAAATAGAGTTAATGGTATCTGTTTGTTGGGTTTTTTTTTAAGTTTTTGCTAGGCAGTGGGGTTAAGTGGCTTGCCCAAGGCCACACAGCTAGGTCATTATTAAGTGTCTGAGACTGGATTTGAACCCAGATACTCCTAACTCCAGAGCCGGTGCTTTATCCACTGTGCCACCTAGCCGCCCCCTAGTTAATAGTATCTGAATACTTTTTTTTTCCTCTCACTATATTTTTTCTGGGGGTTTCTCTATCTTTGTGGGGGATAGAGGGATTATGGTTACTTTTATAACAAGACTTGTTACTACAATATGAAAATAAATAAATTTAAAATTAAAAAATATTTACTTACCTTTGTGACCTTGGGCAAGTCACTTAACCCTATTACCTTGCAAAAAAAAAGGAAGCAGATTGTTCAGCTTTTGACTTTGTAAAAGGGGAAGGGAATAAATATTTATATAGTACCCTCTGTGTGACAAGCATTATGCTAAGCTAATCATTTCTATCCCTGGATATGTTATTATTTTCTAGTTTCAGCATATTGTATTGTTGTCTTGAGCTGTTCGTGCCTCATCCTCTATAGAGTAGAGAAAATCGGAGCAAACTATGAAGTTTGTTAGTCCATAGGCCAAAAGTAACTTTCAAAGAGTTTAAAATGGGAGATTTTTTTATAGGGTTTTAGACCTACAAATGCCATTACAACCCTCTCCTGTTACAAATGAGGAAACTGAATTCCAGTGATATTAAATGATATTACACATAGTTCTATAGGTTCATAAATGTTAAATTTTCTAGCCATCCTCTCTAGAGCTAGGTTTCTTTTCACTTTTCCATTATAATTGCCATATTCTTCTGTAGGGAGAGAGGTGGTTATAATGGGATAGTTTATAAAGGAGGAAGACCAAAGGTCAAGAAGCAATGAAGGTGAAATTTTGTGGCATCTACCTCAGGTTTATATTTTGGGAACTCATGTCATGGTTAAATAGCCTTCAATCAGTTAATGTCAGTATTTCTCAGAAGGAAACTAATTGATTTTTGATCTGGCTCCATTCAAAATATGTCAGGTTCTACAAATGGAATGTTCTCTCTAAACATTTATGTGATGCTTTTATGAATTCACACTCTTGCTGACCATGCTGCTTTTATTTTTATGGGGAAGGAACCAAGGTATGTGTTTTGGTTTTTTTTGTCTTGTAAATAAATTACTTTCTCAAAGTTGTAAAATCCATGACAGAGCATTAAAAATAGCACCAAAATTATAATACACAAATGTGAATTACATGTTTTCTCATACAAGCTTTTTTTCCCCCCCATTAAGACAAATATGGTCTCTTTAGAAGGCCTTACCAAAGTGGTTGATCCTTCTCAGCTAACACCTGAATTTGAAGGCTGTCTGGAATACAACCATGAAGAATGGATAGAAATCAGAGTGGCTTTTGAAGACTACATTAGCAATGCAACTCACATGTTATCTAGACTGGAGGAACTTCAGGACATCCTAGCAAAGAAGGAGCTGCCTCAGGATTTAGAGGGGGCTCGGAATATGATTGAGGAACATTCTCAGCTGAAGAAGAAAGTGATCAAGGCCCCTATAGAGGACTTGGATTTGGAGGGGCAGAAGCTATTACAGCGGATACAGAGCAGTGATAGTTTTCCCAAAAAGAACTCTGGGTCAGGAAATGCGGACTTGCAGAATCTCTTACCCAAAGTGTCCACCATGTTGGATCGACTGCACTCAACACGGCAGCATCTGCATCAGATGTGGCATGTGAGGAAGCTAAAACTGGATCAGTGCTTTCAGCTGAGGCTGTTTGAACAAGATGCTGAAAAGGTAAAAGAAGAGATACCTAAAATGTGAAATGGAGAGAGGGAGGGACCAGTGCCCTGGTTCCTCATACTTAAGTTTTAGTTTAACTGATTTAGTGAAATGAGAGGCAGAAAAAAAACTAGGCAGTGCTAGTCTGTACTAGTTCCATTTGCTAAAAATCCAGTAAGTTTCTATTTAGGGAATATCATTTTACTATTTTTTTATTTAATTCAAACTATTATGAAAAGACCTTAGGGGTGGCTAGGTGGTGTAGTGGATAAAGCACCGGCCCTGGAGTCAGGAGTACCTGGGTTCAAATCCGGTCTCAGACACTTAATAATTACCTAGCTGTGTGGCCTTGGGCAAGCCACTCAACCCCATTGCCTAGGGAAAAAAAAGACCTTAGAAATTTTCATGTGGGGTAAGACAATTGTACTGTTTTAATTACGTGAATGGATTATTTGTAGAACTATATCCCTGAAAGCAATTAAATATGTTTACTACTAATGACTAATATCCTCATAAGTGGTGATAGGACATTATTAAGTTTTCTAACAGAAGGATACCGTTACTAGAATTAATAAATCTTTTAAAAATGGTTGTCTGAGTAATATAGAAAATAAATATTCACAGTGTCATGTTTTATTCTTATATTTTAGACAAAACAGTTGTGTGAAAGCCAACCCTAGGCATTTACTTGCTAATTCAACTGCAATGATATGTGAAAATAGAGCATTTATTTATAGAAATGTGTTGCGAGCCCCAAACATGGGTTGAGTTAGTCACTCTTAATTTGTGTTCATTGAAATTTCTTCATGGATGAAGGAATATTTTGTAGTCTGGAGAAAAATAAAATCTACATCTGTGAAACAAAGCATTTATTTGTAAGTGATGTAGACCACATGATATACAGTAGTGTTTTAAAAATATTTAATGTTTGTATCTTTTTTTTTTAAATGATGACTTCCTCCTCTGTGTATGGGAAAAACAGATTGACAACTCTGGGCCTGTGGTTCCAGTCTGACCAACTGTTAATTGATATTCATTTTCCAGTCCCCATACCTGTTCCTTTGAGCATCATGATCCTTCCTTTGTAATTGACAGCTCTTTCTCTGGAGTGTCTGGGTGGAGCTCCCCTAGAAATCACACTTTGTTTCCAAAATTCCTCTTGTAAGGCTGTCTAATTCCAATAATTTAGCCAAGTACTGAAACCATTCAGAAACTACAAATTCTTTATTATTGGGTTACTTTATCTCAGGAATAATGAGGTGAAGTTGAGAAGGGGTTTATTGGGAAGAACATTAGGTTAATTCTGTGTTCTAGACCTATCCTTGTGTGTGACCTTTAACAGCTAATTAAATTAATCTTGATTTCAGTTTTATCCTCTGCAGATTATGGAGATTAGATTAGCTAATCTTTATCATTCCCCTCTCCTCATAACTTCTCTGATGTGTAGCTCTTAGCTATTGACTTATACTGCTGTTGACTTTTTATGATGTGTTTTCTCAGTAGAATTTTATACTGTGAAACCAAATACTCCACTGTGTGAGAATTGTAGGTCATTCATATTAGCTTAATGCCACTACACCTGAATATAATGCCATTGTGTTTTGCAGCATGATATTGAGTTGGGTTTTTTTTCTTTCTGCTAGATGTTTGACTGGATCACACACAACAAAGGTCTGTTCTTAAATAGCTACACTGAGATTGGAACAAGTCATCCACATGCTATGGAACTTCAAACGCAGCACAATCACTTTGCCATGAATTGTATGGTAAGATCTCAGGATAGCTTTTTTTACTCTTAGTGTGGTACTGAACTGTGAGAAAGAATATTGTGCTTTCAGGAGGCACTTAAACAGAACTGTCTCCAGGCAACTCAATAGAAGAAATGTTCTATAATAGCATCTTTAGAATTAATTTTTTGAATGTAACAGTCTTTTCCTAAATATGGCTTATTTCTTCACACTTCCAGTTAAACTAAGTAGATCCTTTCAGATTAAAAAAAAGGAAAAAGAAAAATAGCAAACTAATATTAAAACTGAAGATATTCCATCTGAGAATGGTCAGTTCCTAAGGAACACATGGAAACCTGCAGAGAAGCATTGTAATGATCTATAAAGCACACAGAGATTTATATAAACATATATTATGCCTGGCAGATGATATTGAGATGTGAGCCAAACCATTGTGGTGTCAATCATATCCAACACATAGTCACCTGAGGGGGGAAGACTCCTGAAAATTTGAATTCCTTTAAACCTGAACTGAAGGATTCTATTCCAGTTTTCTGTTCAATATCTTGAATCATCTTGGCTACCAAGGGGTGGAGCTTACTGATACGACCTTTTTTACAATGATGCTTGTGAATCCTCAGAGAGGACAATGGAATTATCCTGAAACTGAAGAAGGCCAGATCTCTGGCTCCATCCATGAATATTAGTCTGGTGAAGCCCATGTACTCCTCAGAATGCCTTTAAATGAATGCAATAAAATATATAGGAATAAATAAACATAATAAAATATATAAGAATAAAGGACACCAATGAAATAAAAATATCAAATTATTTTTAAAAAAAGAAAATATTCCTAGACCTACAGGTTAATTAGTCTTAATTAGAGTGATTTGTTAATCTAATAGATTGACTATTGTGCTATCACTCATAGAAATAAATTCTAGTCAAGAGCCTTTTGATAACCCTTCATCCAAAAATTCATCTTACATTAGCAATACTCACTTGGGCAAGAAGGCATTTTGAACCTGGAGAATATTTGTATGATCATCAAAGTTTTGAATCACTAAAAACCATGAATGGCCTTTCAGAAATAACCCTACAGTTAGGTATATTAGACTTGAAACTACTTTTGAAGGAGGATATGGTCATTTCTGGGCACACCTAAACTGCTGGAAGTTTTCCATAGGTATTTCTTAGGGATGATTATAACAAGAAATATATTTAATGTTAGAGAAATTTCCTTCTACAAGTAGAAAAATTAGTCACATTGAGGCCAGTCTTCCAATACCTGTCTTGAAGCAGGGAATTGAAGCAATATGAATATATGGCCTTTGGTGACATCCTATTTACATTTTAGTTGGCTGAAATGACTAGAGTTTGGATAGAATAAAGAATATGCAAAATTAGCAGAAGGCTGAAATTGTGTTACAAATGCCAGCTGGCATTCATTTCTTAACTTTCCATGTAAAATGAAGGCTAGGTCTCAAATTATCTGTTCAGATTTCTTTTGGGGGGAAAAGGACAGGGAGGGAAGTAAAAGATAAATCAGAAAAAAATTATTAAACACCTACTATATGCAGACTTAGGTTTATATAATTAAGATCTGGGAATATAAGGACTAAAGTAGGACAGATTCTGCCCTTTAGGAACTAATTTTTCCAATGGAGTAAAGGTATATAAATGTATGCATATACTGAATATATACAAACTAATTACAAAGTATTCTAGGAAGGAAAGTTCTGCCATCTTTGTGGGTCATGAAGGATTTCATATATCAGGTGATTCTTGAGCAGTGTCTTGAAAAAAATTAGAAATTCCCAGAGATGGAAATAAGGAAAAAATGCATTTCAGGCTTGAGAGAAAGCCATTGCAAAAGCCCCAAGATAGAAAGTCATATTTGAGGATCTGGATCTGAAAGATGAGGACCTGTTCACATTCCCACCTACATCATTTTAGGCAAATCGCTTAATCTCTTTGGGCCTCAGTTTCTTAGTCTATAAAATGAGAGGATGGGACTAGATGACCTCTTAGATTCTTTCACCTCTAAACCTATTATCCTATGTTCTAAGGCAAAGAGATATTTGCTTCCTTTATTTTGCTTCCTTTTTTTATATGACAGGTCCTGAGTATGAAGTTTCTTCTTTTACTATAAAACTTGTTGCCTGAGACTGACTTAAGCTCTCTGTGAGTGTTTATCCACAGAGTTATTGTAACGAATCATCTGGAATTTTGAAAAGTTAGACTTAGGCTTGATTATCCTATTTTCAAAGATCTGACAGCCAGTACCCATTAAAGATGGGAGACTTTCTTCATTTTTAAAGATAGGTCAAGATTTGGGGCAGCTAAGTGGTGCAGTGAATACTGTCCCTGAAGTCAGAAGGACCTGAGTTCAAATTCAGCCTGAGACACATAATTTTTACTTAGCTGTGTGACCTTGAGCAAGTCACTTAACCCCTTTGCCTTGCAAAGCCACCCCCCCCCCCCAAGAAAAAATAGGTCAGGATTTATGGTGTGAGGGTGAAGAATTGAGTCTATAGATGAAAGGAATATATGAGTCAAGGACTAATATGTTTTTCCTCTCCTAAATGCAATGATCCTCCTTCACAGGTTGCATATGAATTAATTCTTTTTGTAGTAAGATAGATAGAAAATATCAGTGATTTGACACACTGCCCTTCAGAAGGCAAAAGGACATCTCATCTCAGGAAAAGCACCATTTGAGGACACACATAGGACTGAACAGTGGAGCTGAAGGTGGATCAGTCTGTAATGGTACAGAGGAAAAAGTTTATGAAAGAATGGAGTCCATTCTGGATCCACATCCTAAAAGTTGCCTGGTTCTACGATTGATTAAATGTCTAGGATAAATGAAATTGATTAAATTTGATTAAAATGTCCTGTCCAGTCTTTCTTATTCCAAGGGATGGAATTGAACACCATTCATTATTTACTAGGAAATAATTAAAATGAGGAAGAAGAAGAAAGCAATGTCATATTTAAAATGTTTGTCTTGGAGTTTTGCAGTCAGTAATTTCTGATGTTAGGGCTAAGAGAAAGCCCTTATAATTCAGAGCATTTCATTCCCTCAATGTCCCTGCTGCTCTGGAACTCGACAGGCCTGAGTCTAGCTATACCAGCCCTTGCCAGAGAAGCAGGATTGTTAGTGGTTTGCCCCTTTCATAAATCCTGGTCTTCATATTTGAATTATCTCAAAGGGAGCTCCTATAGGACAGAAAAGAATAAGCACTGTCCCTGTTCCAGTATTGAATAGCATATTGAGCCTCTATTCATTGTAGCTGCTCTGGCAAAATGTTTATACCTCTTATCATGGAAGAGAGTAGCTCTCCTCCAGTCTCTTTCTGATTTTATTTTCAAACTATACACATAGTTGGGGTTCCCTCTTTGTCTGAGGCTTTCCAGAAATTCTGCCCAAGGCAAGAAAGGATGAGCTGACAGGTAGCCTAGGGCTGCTTATCATCTTATCCTATGTTCAGCTGCCATAAATATATGCATTCAACTTGTTTCCCTCTTAGGCTTATTTGACCTGCCTGTAGGTCTCTGAGGCCCTCTTTCCATCAGTTCTTCACTTGGCCATGCCTCTTTCCAATATAATGAAAGACACCATTGGATTCAAATAAATAGTATGCAAAAGAAATGTCATGCTTTTCTTTGGCATTTTATTTTTGTCAGGGATTGTAAAATAGGAAAGTGAAAATGATGGGGTTTTTTCTTATATTCTGTCTACTTAGCTTCTAGGAGAATCACACAACTAGCATGGGTTTAAGAATTGTTCTTCCTTTTGCTCTTCTTTTTCCATTTTATAGATTGTGAGATGGAGGTCTTTGAACAGTTTTGAGTGATTTGCCTACAGTTTGAGGTAGAATTTGAATCCAGGTCTCCTGACCACACATCCAGTACTATCCACTAAATGAGAAGTGTTATATATTCAGGGAACCAGATTAAAATGTAATCAGGAAATATTTGGTAAAATAAATCAAAATAAAATAGAATATGGATTATGTTAATATGTACTTTTTTTTAAATCAATATGTGGTCCACTGGGATCGTTATGTACAGTTTGGTGGTCCCTGTTTCTATTTGAATTTGACACCACTAAATTGAGGAGCTAGTGAAGGTTTTAGAGCTAAGAAGTAATATTATTTCTTGTTGAGTATTATCTTTGATTTAAGTCAGGGAAGGAGAAAATGAATAGGTATGATCATCTCTATGAATCATTCAGGACTGAGGTATTTAGGAACTCTATTAATATTTATATAAAACAGAATTAGATAGTGCCTCAGAAAGGCTATATCATTTGGAAACTGAGAAATGCAGTACTGAACTAGTGGCTGTCAATATTTTATCCAGGATCTTTTACCATTTAAGCACTCATTTGCCTTTTGAACTTTAGCAAAATAAATAATCTGCAGAAGAACCAAGAACAGTTCTCTCTTTTCTTTTCCTATGTCTTAGTATAACATCTACAAACTAAATTTGATCCCATCATGATTAGTACAGCTAAGTGACTTGGCAATAGCAAATTAACTTTTATGCCTTAGATTCTATGTATTGTGCAAAAGCAGAAAAAATTATTCCCAGTATTAGTTATTTGTATGAGCATCTCATTAAAGTATTAAGATAGTATTAGCAAATGATGTGAGAATGCTATATTAAAGCTTAAATTGGAGAGGCAGAGTAAAGAAAAATGCCCTATATATTCTATTCACACATGTGTAAATATATATGTGTATTTTATCAAGAATTCAGATCTTCCTATTTATATCATATCATATTATATTATATTATGTTATATTATTCATATAAACCTATGCTGGTAAATTAGTGATCCCCCAAATATTATAAGTATTATTATTCTCTCTGTATTCTCTTTAACTTTACTCCTTTACTCTTATCTTTTGAACTGTTTGAAAGAATGCATTTCCTGAAATGTTTGAAAAGAAAGGTTTTCTGTTCTAAATATCTATGTAAATATAAGCCTTGAAGGGAAAGGGTAAGGTTGCTTATTGAACTTTATTATAGTTGAAATGCATCCCAAGATGTCAGTGCCCTCAATTTACCTACATTTATGTTAATTATAAAACCTAGTATGAATTAAAATACACATGAGTAAATGCTTCCCTACTCCCCCCCCCCCCCACCCTGTAACTTCAGGAGACTGAGCTAGTATTAAGGGGGCAAGAAATGCCAATAGACTGGATTTAAGGGAAGGATATTATCCAATTCATCTGGTAATGCCCCTAGATTATCTAGACTTGGCCAACTCTGGAATGTGAGTTCATTCTGTTAGAGACAAAGAAACAATATGTCACTAAATTTGAACGAGAATGGTCATCAGTCCTTGGATAATGAGAGTTGAGATAAAAATTTTGGAACATTCAGTCTTTGTAGCTTAGAAAAACATCTTGCTATTATGCTAACTCATTCTTGACTTTTCTAGAAATGTTTTTACCTTAGCTAATCCCAGGAGGTACATTTCA
The DNA here is from genome assembly GCF_037893015.1 of Macrotis lagotis. Taxonomy (NCBI): domain Eukaryota; kingdom Metazoa; phylum Chordata; class Mammalia; order Peramelemorphia; family Peramelidae; genus Macrotis; species Macrotis lagotis. The sequence goes on from NC_133666.1 coordinate 352,387,998, forward strand.
TCTGTCAAACACTGATAGCTTTAGGAATGCTGTTCATTCTTAATTAAAAAAAAAAAACTCTTGCCTCATTCTCCCTCTTCAAATCAATTTTTATTTTTTTAGAAAATCAAAGGAAAATAAAATATATAAGCTGCTAAATTGAGTGACTGGGAAAGAAACATCTCACATGTAAGTTTAGAAAGACTCACTCTTGTTTGGGGACCCGCCCCCACTACCCTTTTAACAAAATTAAGCAGAGGAAGAGGTCAATATGAGCAATGGGACCCAGCAAATACATAAAGTGGGTTGACCCAAACAGTTATATTATTATAAATTCTAGAAATGTTTCTGTACTTTTGAAAAACACCTGCTAGACATGCCCTTTGACAGAAGTATAAGGTATTTTACAGTTTTATTATCTCTTGACTTAAAGAATGCAAAATAAACAGAGAGTGCCATTAGAAAGTACTTGTAAGACTTTTTATTTAGAAATTTGCTTTATTGAATTTTAATAGTAATAGGACTAGATCACAGGTGGCATATATTTATTTACCTTACATTCAGAATTAATAACATTAATAGATTGAGTGGTTCCCAATGCTTTTCTAAATATATGTCTAGTTCAGATATGCAAACTATTAAAAAATTAAATGTACTTAAATACTTGATTATATTCCTGATCTCTACCAGTATAGGTTTTCCCTTCTGCATCTGCAGATTGGAACCCTTCTTTATCCCATGTGATTCTTGTCCATGGTCATTCATGAATCCTCCTTGAAAGATTTTCCTTGGTTTTCTATCATTCCTTGCTTCTTCTACTGGCTTCTTCTTCATATAGTTTTCCTTCACTCTTATCACGTGACTAGACCCTCCTTTTTTGATCATGTGTTGTTGGATATATTCTCAATTTATCAAACATTTATCATTCGCCTGTTGTGTACAAAGCATGGTGCTAATACTGGGGATCCAAAGACAAAAGCAACACACAACTGTAGTCACGTGTCACTTGCATTCAATCAGTCAAGATGAAATCTTCTAGTCTACCTCTTGCAAGTAAGTTATCTTTGGAAATATGTTGTATTCTACCATGCTTCTCTACATTGCCCTTGGATCACCTTCATTTTTAATTCTTCAGATATTCTTGTATTCCATGTTGAATAGGCATCTTGTTTCATCAGAAGAAAATTAGCGTTAATTTTTTTCTTAATTTTTAAAAATTTATAATCAAAGGTTCTTATCTGTACTCTTAAAAAGGATGTCTAGGAATTTTTAAATAAGTATATTTTAACATAATTTGTTTTCTTTGTAGATCCTATGTATTTGTAATATACATTTATCAGCTTCACCAGACTGCCAGAGGCCCTGTCTCAAAAACAGGGTTATGAACCTTTGCTCTTTTTTTATTTGTACCCTCCCCAGTTTTTCTCACATTCTGACAATAAACTCAGTTGAACCCAAAAACAGAAATTCTAACAATAAACAAAATTAGAAAACAAATAGAATTTTTAAATTTTTTTCTTTTCAAATTTATATATCAGGATAATATAGAGTACTTTTTATCAGAATATATACTCTCCCTCCCCATGAAACTTCTTAGGCTTGCCCAGAATGGAGGGCCTATGTGACAACAAATAGCCTTTGGTTGCTAAGTAAAGATTTTCAGTCTCTGGGTTTTCGTTAGAATCTGAAACATCAGTTTTCTTCAGCTCTGTGGGACTACTTGTCAGTAGGCTTGCCATCTGGACAGTGTTCAGTACTCAAGGCCAAAGAGTGAGTAATATTATATTTATATATGCACATATGTGTGTATGATTGCTGTCTGCTTAACAATTATGGCTTTCAGCTCAGCTGATTTTTAATTTTACAGTTTTAAATATAGAAATTAATGGCAATATTTTGTGGAAAATCAGACAGAAAATAATGTATACCAGGTGATTCTCATGTTATACATCTGATACTTGGATGAGTACTTTGGATGGGGGGGGCATCTGGCTTTCTTAGAAAGAAGTGTCTTTTGTTTGTCCTATTCTAATGGATCCTATTTTTCCCCACTTCTGTAGAATGTGTATGTCAACATAAACCGCATCATGTCAGTAGCAAATCGCTTGGTAGAGTCTGGCCATTATGCTTCTCAGCAGATTAAGCAGATTGCCAATCAACTGGAGCAAGAGTGGAAGGCTTTTGCTGCAGCACTGGATGAACGAAGCACCTTACTTGATATGTCCTCTGTCTTTCACCAAAAGGCTGAAAAGGTCAGTGCTTGGATATACCTAAAGATTGTAAACAAACATATTTTATATTGCATTTCATTAATTATACCTCAAAACATATAGTAATCTGGTCACCCTGCTGTAAGAGACAGTCTTCCTGAGAATTTTTTGTGGAAGTTAATATAAAGAGCACATTTTTCAAATCAAAACCTGGGTTTAGGTCTTAACTGTGCTGCACTCACTGACTCTGTGACTTAGGCAAACTACTTAAATTCCCTGAATCTCATTTTTCTCCTCTGCAAAATTGGTCAGTAAAAATAGGGGTTGTTTTGAGGTCCATTGATTTCTGTGAAGTGACTTATAAATTTAAAATTCTACATAGATGTAAGTTTATTTTTATTGAATTTGCATTCTTATTTATTCTTGATTATTTTTATTGTGACCAGAAAATGAGTTTTCTATGTAGTTTATAGCATTTTGTAAATATGTCTGGTTTAAAGACAACATCTTGGGGGAATTTAAATTTTAAAAAATATTTTAAAAGATTCTCTTCCCCTCTCCAAATTCCTATATCCATGTTATTAGGAACAATAAATGAAGATGATGAATGGATGAGTCAGACTTTACATGGATGGATCTGTTTGTCAGATGGAGACAGAAATCAGGTTTTTAGCTGTCCCCCTACCTGAGGGACCATGGCATCACTGTTTATAAAGTGGTAATAATGATTTGTATAATACCTACCACATTGAGATGTTTTCTGACTCAAATGAGAATGATATAATGTAAAACATTTTTAATAAAGATAAATTTGAGATATTATGTCTCATGACATGAGATAAATTGTCATCTCAGAAGTATGGAGCTCTTAGTCATACATGTGGTAAGAAGTAAGAATTTCTTTTTTTTAAGAAGAAATTTTCAGATTTTTTGTTTAGGAATAATCTTAGGGGAAAAGCCAGCTTTAAGAGGTAGCATTACCTTGATGAGTTCCAAGACAGAAGTCTAATCTGGTAATATTCTTTGTAGAAAAATGCTGAAGTCAATATAAGCAAGATAAGGCCTGAGCTTGCATGAGGTTTCAGCAAGCCAACAAATGAGGTGTTGCACAAGAAACTAATTAGCAGTGTTTTCAGTTAACATGGTTCAAGTAAAAAACTGGAAAGAAGATTGACTCTTACTCAGGGTGGAAGAAGTCATAGCTACTTACATGAAAAAATTTTGAGTGGGAATCCTCTAGCCTCACTTAGTTCAGCTATTTCTGCTTAGCAGCAGAATAAACAAAGGAAAATAACCCAGTTGCTTCCATTGTAATGGACATTAAATTTAACACATACAGTGGAAACCAATCACAATGTAAGATGATCTTCTTAGACCTAAAGAGTTTGGACAAAATTTGTTCTGTGGAAGAGGAAAATATTCTGAATATGGCATTGAAGTATAATTCTAAAAAATTATTTGTAGGTTTTTATATAATTGTAAGTAAAAACTTAGACAGGTTCAACTATGTTCTTTTCTGCTTTGGAATAATATAAAAATTTATCCACACAGGACTATTTTTATTTTCTAAAATGGGTAGCATTAATTTGTGTTTTGGGAAAGAAAAACTTTTCCAAATTTTTTTTAAGCACAGTAAAATAAATGAGTTAATCCAGGGCAGAGGTAACATGGGGTGAGAGGTGGGGGGCTTGACTAAAGAACTAGTACTTGGAAAGTCAATGCAAATGAAGTAGCTAGTGTGGAGGCTATAAATAAATGCTTACATGAATTGTGAATTGATAATTTGACTTCATTTGCACAATCAGTACTGACAAAAGCATAAAGATTGGAAATAAGAGTAGAGTAGATAGGGTGGCAGTAATTGGGTTTGTTTGGGGGGGGTTGGTTGTTTTTGGTTGGGGTTTTGTTTTTTTTTTTTTTTAGGTTTTTGCAAGGCTATGGGGTTAAGTGGCTTGCCCAAGGCCACACACAGCTCTAGGGCAGTAACCATGAGAAGACCACTTTTTACTTGCTTCTGTTTTCATTGCCAAGGACAAGGAAATTTGGCTACTAGGGACCTGGCAGTAAGAAGAGAGTAAGAGTATTGGGCTGCTCTTAAGGAACCTAAATTGACTTTGTATTTTCATTTAAATCCTTAATAATAGTCATTGAAGGAATTGATTGCTTATTGATTGAAATGGTAATGACAGCCATTATGTTTTCTTCAAGAATAGATAATTCTTAGCTAATCTTATTTAATTAATTGATGGAGTGACTAAACTGGTAATTCACAGGAAAGTTGTAGGTTTAACTTATCTTGATTTTAGGAAAGCATTTGAAGATCTCTTAGATGGTTCTTGTGGAAAGGATAGATAAATATCTAGAGAGCTAGATAATGAGCTTTAGAAGATTATACATGGGCAGCTAGGTGGAGCAATGAATAGAGCACAGCCCTGGAGTCTGGAGTACCTGAGTTCAAATATGGCCTCAGACACTTAATAATTACCTAGCTGTGTGGCCTTGAGCAATCCACTTAACTCCATTTGCCTTGCCAAAAACCTAAAAAAAAAAAAAAAAAAAAATTGTGCCATCCAGATGGAAAGAACTAATTGAAAGACTTGTCTCAAATCTAGTCTCTAATAGGTCAGTAAACTTGGAAGGAGCTCTTCAGTGGTGTGTTATAGAGTTCAGGACTTGGTTCTGTGCAAATTGTCTTTTTTATCAAAGCATTGTTAGAGGTGCAGGTGGTAATACTTATCACAGATTACACAAAGGTGAGATCAGGTAGTTATAATCAGCATGCAAAAATCTAAATAGGATAAGACTTTGGGCCAAAGTTAATAGTTGGTAAATGTAAAGTCATTCAGTTAGGTTAGAAAAATCAACTTCAGGTGAATGTGATGTGGGAAACATGACTAAGTAGTACCTTGTCTGAGAATGGTCTTATACTGTGAGCTCAATATGAAACCATAATGTGATATAGTGACCAAAAAGAAAAAAAAAAAACTAGCACAATTTTGGGCTACATTTAAGAAAGGTCCATCTTCCAGGAATAAAGAATTGAGAGTTCTGTTGTATCATTATGGGCTTTATTAAACTGTGAAGTTGGTAGGATCTTTCTCATTGGAGATCTTTAAGAAAAGATTAGATAATCATTTCTTAGATGTGTTATACTAATATTATTCCTCAAGTAATGGCTGGACTTAGATGCTTGTTTGGTTCCCTTCTACTCTAGTTTTTTGAATGCTAAGTAGAATTTCAGAAAGTATTTTGATGTGAAGTTCCCATGAATGAAAGCAACTCTACAATGAATAAAATGCTTTTTCATTTCCAGGAAGGTAGACAGTGAAATAAGTAAACTTTGTTCTTTTTGTCTAATACTTAAGTTTAAACTATGCTAATAGGCCTAGTGAATGAATAAGTATTATTCATGTTATAGGTTAAAATTTTCTATTGTTAGGGCAGGTAGGTGGCACAGTGGATAGAGCACCAGCCCTGAAGTCAGGAGTACCTGAGTTCAAATCTGGCCTCAGACACTTAATAATTAGCTAGCTGTGTGGCCTTGGGCAAGCTACTAAACCCCCATTGCCTTGCAAAATCCTCAAAAAAAATTCTATTGTTTTAACATTGTGTTCTTTTGGTGGCACATTCAGATTTTTTGATAGGTAGTTCAAAGAATAAATCATAGAAATAATTATGACTGTGTAAAAGAATTTTTTAAAATACAACTAACTTAAAACTTGGGGAATATAGTCAAAGTATTCCTCAAAGGAAAAAAATATTTTTGAAAGCATTTTAAGAAAAAAGAAAATTAACTAACGTTTGAAGAATATACCTACGAGTTGTAGTGAGGCAGAATAAGCAGTAGGGTGCATTACAGTTTGGTGACCCTCAGTTCTAACAGATGGATGGTTGTAGCATAAGTGCTTGTGAAAATAATTAATAATTAATCTGCAGATTAATCATTAAAGCTCACTTTTGCTACTTTCTATGAATTTATCAATATACTTTCATTATTCTTTTCCAGTTTTGCAAACCTGACATCCTTATCTTGTGTTCAAATATAGTTTAAATATATATATCAACCATACCCTAAGAAAACTCACATTTTTTGAAATATGTTCATTTATTGAGATCATATGATAGACTTGAACATAGTTTAGAACATATGACACTATTTTCACTTGGAATTGTCCTGTATGTCCACTGCCCTGTGGCATTTCAGCAAATTGCTACACCTATCCATTCAACTGTTCACACAGGGTGATGCCTAGACTACTTCTTTCAGGGGTGGCTAGGTGGCTCAGTGGATAGAGCACTGCCCCTGGAGTCAGGAGTACCTGAGTTCAAATCTGGCCTCAGACACTTAATAATTACCTAGCTGTGTGGCCTTGGGCAAGTCACTTAATCGCATTGCCTTGAAAAATCTAAAAAAAAAATCTGAAAAAAAAAGACTGCTTCTTTCAATGTGTATGACTTAGTGAAGGGATTTATATTCTTATACTAATGTGTGTTTCTCAAAGGATAGCTCTATTCTACTCATATGGATTTGGATGCTAAGAGAACATTATAGACACAAAATTATAGAAAAATATATTAATTTTTATTGATTCCCAGGGGCATAATTGAATGCAGGTGTCCAGAAACTCATGTAGAACAGCAAAGTAGAAAGTCCACCACTTGACTTCCTGTTATGCCAATAACTTATACCATACCACAGATTTGGAGGTGTAATTTCATGTGCATACATCATTGAACTGAAAATCAAGAGAACTTTAATCTTTATGAAAATTAATAAACATTTCTGGACCTCAGTTTCTTCATCTGTAAGATGAAGAAGTTGGAATAAATGAACTGCAGTATACATTCCTTAAGAGATTAAATTCCTTATGCTCTGACTCTTGGGCTGTTGTGGACTATTATCCACTCAATAATAGCCTTAGAAAATCTATTTATTGTCTGGCATAGAGTGTTTATTCTTCTCTGTAATGCTTGCTACAAAAAAAAAAATCATGCACATAAGTCAGTTTTATATGATGATATATTATTTTTTCTCATTCATAAAATGAGTTCAGATATGTTATGTATTTTCATACTAAAAGCTTAATTATTCTGTATAAAATACTATAATCTTTTTCTGAAGAAGAGAAGTTAGTTTGCTTTTGATCATTGGCCAAAAATAATTATGCTACGGCTTGACTGTTAGAAAAAATGATATTCAAGGGTGGCTAGGTGGTGCAGTGGACAGAGCACTGGCCTTGGAGTCAGGAGTACCTGAGTTCAAATTCGGCAATCTACTTAACCCCATTGCCTTGCAAAAAACTAAAAAAAAAAAAGATATTCAACATTATTTAACTTTTTATATATTATTTCAGTTAACCAAACCAACAAGCATTTATTAAGTGCTTACTATTTGTCAGACACTATTCTAAGTGCTAGGGATACAAATAAAAAACAAAAGCAGTCTCTGCCCTCAAGGATCTTATAATGTAATAGAGGAGACAATGAGTACATTAGTTGGTATGTTTAAGATGTTTAAAGAAAACATTTAGGAGTTGGGAGGACCAGGAAAGGCTTTTGAGCTGTGTTTTGAAGGAAATCAGGAATTTTTGGAGATGGTGAAGAGTGATAGAATTCAGGTCATAGATGATAGCCTGTGCAGTCACAGAGATAAGACATGGAGTGAGTGTTCTTTGTGAAAAATAAGGAATCTTGAGATTACCTGTTGATGGGAGTCAGTTTATAAGAAGACTGGAAAAGTAGAAAGGTCCTGGTTAATGAAGAACTTTAAATGCTAAAGATCAGGGAGGTAATTGGGAGCCCCCTTAGATTTTATTGAATTCGAGGAAGGGGAGCAGGAACATATTGAGACCCACACTTTAGGAGGGGAAATTACTAGGATCTACTACTACTACTACTCCTACTCCTACTCCTACTACTACTACTACTACTACTACTAGTTGCTAAGGACTGGAGCTAACTAAGGTGGTGGTTGTGTGAGTGGAGAGAAGGGAACATAATCGAAAGATGCTATGGACAACGACACCAGATTTGTAGTTGATTGAATATGTGGGATGATTAAGAATTCAGAGTCAAGGATAACAAAATAGCATTATTAATAATAAGGTTGCACACCTGGGGGACTGGAAGCACACTGATGTTCTCAATGGAAATAAGGAAATTGGGAAAAGGATTAGGTTTGTTGGTAAAGACGAGTTCAAGTTCTCTTTTAGAAATACTGAATTTGAGATTCCTGGGAAGTACCAATTCTAAATGTCCCTAATATTTTGTAACTTCTTCATTGGCATTTACTGTAGTAATGAAAAGGGTGGGGAAAAGAACTTAGATGAATTATTAAATCATCAAATCCTAACTCTTAAAACTATAAAGGTTCTCTAAATCCATCTTGCTGTCTTTATGCAAATTAAAGTTTTATTTCCATTTTATGAAATAACTGAGGCCCTGAGATTTTAAGTCATTTGCCCATGGTCTCACAATTAGAAAGTGGAAGTTGAACTAAGGTGTTTTGATGTCTCCTACAGTATTCTTTTTATTTCTCCTAAGTATTATTGCAGATTTGAGAACCTCTCTCTCTCTCTCTCTCTCGCTCTCTCTCTCTCTCTCTCTCTCTCTCTCTCTCTCTCTCTCTCTCTCTCACACACACACACACACACACACACACACACACACAAACACCGTATGTCTCACTGTTAACTAGAAAAAATTATAAAATTTACTGTTTGACTTTAACAATCTGGACTCTTTCCATCTTAACAGTATTCTTTTACACTTTTAACTCTCCTGGACTCTATAATTGGCCTTCCTGCAAATGTGGCAAACTACATTGTAATTCCATACTTTTTCAATGACTGTTTTTCATGCCTTGAATATTCTCATTCTTTATCCAAACCCTTCTTTTGGGTCCCCCATCCCTAGCTGAATTTCCTCTCATTTTCATTTAAGTACACCATTTATACTTATATAATATTTTTTCACAGTCTCTCATCCATTAAAATGCGACCTTATTGAGGGCAGCAACTGTGTTTTGGCACTTAGACCAGATCTTGGCACATTCATATATGCTTGTTGATGGACACAAAATAACTGCACTAAATAATATTTGATGCCATTTATATGCTGAAGATTAGAATCAAGAATATGGTCATTTTTCTTGTTAAGTTTCTGACTTGAGAGGTAATGGGGACTATGTAGAGTTGCTATCTGTTATTACTAAATTTGTTCTTATTATAGACTTAAAGGTCTATATAATATATATTATAATAATAATAACATATGTATTTTAACAACCTATACAAAGCTCCTTCCATTTTCAAGATTCTTAGTTTACAGTCTAAGTTTAATTCAGATGCCATCTCTTATCAAATGTCTTTGGGTATCTCCTTTATTATTGCATTCTCCCTCCTCAGATTGTATTTTTTTTATCTGCTTAAATGTTGGATCCCTCCTCCTATCACATAGAATGTAGAACCCTTGAAAGAAAAGATTGTTTCTTTGTTCTTTCCTTTATCATTCCAGAGCCTAGCAAAGTACCTTACACACAAAACAATGCTTTTTCAATTGAATTTGATTTTCCTGGAAACACAGGGTTGCAAGTTTGTTTCTTTGAGAATTTATATTTTGAATATCTTCTCTTTTTAAGGAATTATAACTACTTAATTCCTCTTCTAAGCCATTTTTCAAACTGTACATTTTTAATTATTTAATTTAATTATTTAAATTTTGTAGGTAAAAAACAGATTACTATTCATGATGAAAAATAGATGATTCTTATTACATTTTGAAAGTATATAGTAAATTTCTTGGTTAGCAAATATACTGTTATTTTTATTTAATATTTTCACTCTTGTTCAACTCTCCATGACCTCATTTGGTATTTTCTTGAAAAAACTACTGGAATTGGTTTGTTCCTTCTCCAGCTTGTTTTTATATGTGAAAACACTGATGCAGACAGGGTTAAGTGACTATGTAATAAGGTCACACTTTGTAATAATAAGGTAAATACCTGAAGTCTAATTTGAACTCAGGAAGATGAGTCTTCTTTGACTCTAGGCCCAGCACACTGTCCCCTGGGCCACCAAATGTCCAGCAAATGTATTATTAGCACAGTGTATATATAGGCTTATATGCTTCATTCATTCACTCATAATAATCAGTCCTCCTTTGCATTTCCTGATATTTAGGAAAGTGTCTTAGTGGAAAGGAATAAAAGAATTTAAAACAGAGAAAAAATATGTCTGTTTAGTTTTAATTGAATTAGTTTCTTAATTGGCTCTCCTGTTGTGTGTGTCTTAGACACTTAACTGTCATAAATTCTAATAGGCCATCCCTTAAGAAAATTGGCAGTAATTTATCAGCTTTTTGATTAACAATAAGGAAATAAGCCAGGGAAGAACTAAAGAGAGATTGGAATGACTTTAAACTGCTAGATACTGCAGCTGATATTCTCTAAACTGTTTGGTATAGTTAGAACTGTTCTAGTTTATATGCAAATTAGTTTAGGATTCCAATGATTTCACAGGCTCCATATGTCCTATCTCTCTCAGATTCAACATTCTCACTTGAGAAGTTCAGTCTCCTCAGTGGTTTAATTTTAATCCTTCTGCTCATTTGCTTTTGCAGTGAGTAGAAAAATTGGGTGGGCAGCTCTTGCTAATGTTAGGTTAATGATTTCATTTGCTTTCATTTTTCTCTTAGTCCTTAGATCTGGGGCTGGGGGTGGCAGTTGGTGACGATAGGGCTGAATGGGGCTCAGGAAGTTGAGATATTTTGGAGCCCTGACTTTGGTGTAAGTTGATAATGGCTATGCATACAAGAATTCAGTAGAGTAAGGAACATTTTCAGAGGTAGTACTTTTCAATTAATTTCATCATTCCTTAAAGCTTATTAATGATTTAGATTTAATTTTAAGTAATTGTTTCTTCAGAAATAATCTCTTAATTACTCTTATAAATTGCTTTCAAAACGTATTAAATTATTACAAGAAAAGATAATCATTTTTTTTTTAATTTCCTTAGTACATGAGCAACGTGGATTCATGGTGCAAAGCCTGTGGTGAGGTAGAACTTCCTTCTGAGCTGCAGGATTTAGAAGACGCAATTCATCATCACCAAGGAATATATGAACATATCACCCTTGCCTACTCAGAAGTAAGTTACCAGTTAAAGTTTTTGTGGCAATATTATTACTTTTTTCCATGCCCTCAAGAACTTGAAAATAAGAAATTATGAATAATCTGGGATAAATCTTTAGAGTTCTTGAAGACAATTCCAAGATAAAGGACTTCCTATACTTTAGTTGTTGAAATTGTTCTTTTAAATTAGTTACTGCTTTATTGTCATTTTCATTTGCCTTAAGTAAGCAACTAAACTTAAGTCTTAACAGCCTGATTTTTTTAGTCACAGTATACATTTATTTTTGTTGCCTCAGGTCATTCTCATTTTATTGATTTTTTTTTTTTACTCCTAAACTAATATGTTATAGTAACCTTTCAATAAATATTTCTTTAAGAGAATTCATCCTTACCTTTCTTTTTTGTAGATGCTATCATAGATTTTTTTTCTCCAACTAAAACTCCTCAAATGAACAATTTATTTATGATACAGTTTTTCCCTTTTTGAATTCTGATAGCCTAGAATGGACTCTTTTTCATGTTAAAGCAGTTTATTAATGAGCATATTCAGGATTGATGTTTAAAATGTATATTTTTATATAAAGCATATTTATACAGTGCTTGGCATAAAATGCTATAGAAATGTTAGCTATTATTATTAATTCATAAATAATATTCCATTACATTCAGATACTATAACTTGTTCAACCATTCCCCAATTGATGACCATCCCTTCAATTTTCAATTCTTTGTTTCCACAACAAAAGAGCTATCATAAATATTTTTGTGATGTGGGTCCATTCCCCTTTTTTTATGATATCTTTGGGATATAGACCTTAATAATTGTTTTGCTAGATCAGAAAGTATGCAGAGTTTTATTGTCTTTTGCACATAGTTAGAAATTACTCTCCAGAATGATTGGATCAGTTCACAATTCCACCAAAAATGCAGTAGTGTTTCAATTATCCCCACATCTCCAAGACTGATCATTTTCCTTTTCTGTCATAGTTGCCAATCTGCTAGGTGTGAAGTGGTATCTCAGAGCAAGTTTAATTTGTATTTTTCTAAGCAATAATGATTTAGAGCATTTTTTCATATGACTATTGTTTAAATTTTTTCATCTGAAAACATCCTGTTCAAATCCTTTGACCATTTATCAACTGGAGAATGACTTGTATTCTTAGTTTTTGCAAGGCAGTGGGGTTAAGTGATTTGCCTAAGATCACATAGCTAGGTATATGAAATGTCTCAGGTCAAATTTGAACTCAGTTCATCTTGACTCCAGGGCTGGTGCTCTATCTACTGCACCACCTAACCACCTAGCTGCCCAGACTTGTATTCCTTTTTTTTTTAGGTTTTTGCAAGGCAAATGGGTTAAGTGGCTTGCCCAAGGCCACACAGCTAGGCGATTATTAAGTGCCTGAGACCGGATTTGAACCCAGGTACTCCTGACTCCAAGGCCTGTGCTTTATCCACTATGCCACCTAGCCGCCCACCCACTTGTATTCTTATAAATTTGATTCCATTCTCTATATATTTTAGAATTGAGATCTTTATCAGAAACATTGGCTATAAAAATTATTTCCCAGATTTCTGCTTTCCTTCTAATCTTGGTTGCTTTCGTTTTGTTTGTGCAAAATCTTTTCAATTCAGTGTAATAAAAATTAACCATTTTGCATTTCATAATGTTCTCTATCTCTTGTTTTGTCATAAATTCTTCCCTTCTCCATGATAAACTATGCCTTGTTTTCCTAATTGACATATCATTGCCTTCTCTGTCTAACTCACACAGGCATTTCAGCCTTATCTTGGTTTGATATATGACATGTTGGTCTATGTCTAGTTTCTGCCTTAACATTTTCCAGTTTTACTAGGAGTTTTTTTAAAAAAATGATTTCTTATCCCAGAAGCTAGAGTCTTTGAATGTATGAAACAGTGGATTTTTAGTCACTCCTGTCTTGTGTACCTAAACTATTTCACTGATCCATCTCTCAATTTCTTTAGCCAGACCAAATAGTTTTGATGATTGCTGCTTTAAAATAGAATGACGAGGCCACCTTCCTTTGCATTTTTTCATTAATTCCTTCGATATTATTTGACCTTTTGTTCTTCCAGATGAGTTTTGTTATTATTTTTTCTAGCTCTGTAAAATAATTTCTTGGTAATTTGATTGGTATAGCACTGAATAAGCAAATTAATTTAAGTAGAATTGTCATTTTTATTATATTAGCTCGACTTAACTATGAGCAATTGACACTATAACTTGTCTTTCTCTGACATAGTGATGTCATTTTGGTCTTCTTTGGCAATAAAAGGACAATAACCAACCAAACCAGCTCAGCCTACTCCTGAGCAATTGATATTTTTTCAGGTGTTTAGATGTAACTTTATTTGTATCAGAAGTGTTTTATTATTGTGTTCTTATAGTACCTGGGCTTTTCTGTCACTCAAATCACTCACATGTGCTTGTGATGGCATCACCTCCCTGATGTCATGGTCTTCTTCAAGAACAAAGGACAAACATCATTGTTGGGAAGGCTTCTATCCCCATTACATATGATGAATACTGAAAGTCATATTTAGCAGATATCTAGATAATTTGAATAATAATTTATATAAATCTTTATATCTTGGATCAAAAATGTTTCTCTGACTCAGTTTTATAGTTTCAAGTTTCAAGGGTTTAGATACACCTCTTAAGAACTGCATACTAGGGGCAGCTAGGTGGCATAGTGGATAAAGCACAGGCCTTGCAGTCAGGAGTACCTGGGTTCAAATCCGGTCTCAGACACTTAATAATCGCCTAGCTGTGTGGCCTTGGGCAAGCTACTTAACCCCATTTGCCTTGCAAAAAAACCTAAAAAAAACCCTGCATACTAATATATTTCTGTAAATTGCTCCTATAGAGAGGTAAAGAATCATGTTTGCATAATATTCAAGTGGGAATAATTCTTTTCTAAAGTTTGGTAGGGCATCTTGTCTCCAGATATCTCTCTGATACTCAAAAGTCTCATCCCCAAATTATGAAATCATATTTTTGTTTTTGAAATTTTAGTATACACATGCATGTGTGTGGAGAGAGAAAAGAAGCTGTTTGCAAAATTGTGAACACCAAAATATTAAACCAATTTATTATTATGTAGAAATTTTAAGCAACAAATAACAACTTTTTTTGAGTTTTTAAAAGATTTTTGTTTTTTATTGATTCTTGCCTTTGTTCTTTGCACTTTTTAAAAAAAAAAACTTATTTGCCTTAACTTCATCTCAGAAATCGGGCCAGCATATCCAAAACCCTAGGGAATACTTGTTATAAAAAGCAATAGCTTATTCCTTTCTTATAAATTTTCTCTAAATGAATTCTCTTTCTTATTGGGTCTTCTTGAGGTGAAACATGTTTTGATTTGGTTTTTGATTTTTTTCATTTGAACATGCAAAACCTCTCTAGTTTTTGCTTGGTAACATATTGTGGTGTTGATCTTATTCTCCTCAACCATTGAAGGAACCAGCCTTCTGATTTTTAGGAAAGTTACTATGATTACAGAAATTAGAGTGTTATTGTTATTATTATTATTATTATTATTATTATTATTATTATTATTACATTCTTTTATTTATTTTTCAATTTGAAATCAAATTCAACTTCACAATGAAAATAGGACCCCCAAAATATGGGACACATGTCTATCTGCCTAGACTGGAGTCTCACAAGAATTTTAATTGGTGCAGATAGTTTAAAATAGACAAATTGCCCTAGAAAAAATATTTTTAAGCCCCAAATTTTCAACCTAAGAATATGTTTATACAGAAACCATCAGCCCCAGAAGACTAATTAATTCCATAAAGACTGACAGAATTTTACATGGATCTGAATAAAATTTTGTTGTGACCATGCATCTTTTTAAAAGTGGTATCTCTTTTCTCTTGAGCTGTTTTGACTTTTTCCCAGGGTGGTAGTAGTGAATGAATTCTTTGATTCTAGGATTCATGAAATCAGAATGCTAAGTTCTCAGAAGAATTTAAAGATCGTTCCTTCTTTTTATGAATGAGAAAGTGTTTAAGTTCAAGGCAAATAATCACCTTGTACTTCTAAGTAAAATCCTTTTAAGTTTTTAAAAAAGAGAACATTTAAAGTATCTCTGTTTAGAATTTTTTTCTAGTGGTACTGATATATAGATAGGAAATAGGAAAAGTGCCAGTAACTTTTTTTTTTAACATAAACACCTGCTTCACTCTGTTTTAATTAGACTTGCACCATGTTGATCCTGTTTGTATTTCAACAACAGGAGCATACCTGAGTCTTATAAACGTTTGCTTGCTTCAGCTTGCCAGATTTAGAACTAATGTACTTGATTACCCATATGGATAGGGCAGTATACATAGAAAGTTAAGATATGTAGTTTTACTTTTTAAATAATTTATTGATGTAGTAAAATGAGAATTAAAAAAAAGCATCTGTCTCTTCCTCCCCCTTAGGACCATTCTTTTAAAATAAAGCATGGTTAACCAAAACAGACTAATATTTGACTTGTAGTTTTAGAGAAACTCTATAAGTTAGTTATGTTTTGCTTTT
The DNA here is from genome assembly GCF_037893015.1 of Macrotis lagotis. NCBI lineage: Eukaryota > Metazoa > Chordata > Mammalia > Peramelemorphia > Peramelidae > Macrotis > Macrotis lagotis. The sequence goes on from NC_133666.1 coordinate 352,403,866, forward strand.
CATTTGTTATTTAAAAGTATGTATTCTTTGTTAGAAATGTATTTCTAAAAATTTCCTGTCTATACAAAGCTGGTCAATTTAATAAGCCCTGACCATGTTACTAGATTAAAGATTACAGTTAGATAGCATTCAAATCATTAAGTAAATTATTCATTAAAAAATTATGTACCACTTTAAGACATGGTGATCTATAGAATTGGGGCAAGAAACTTGCTTCATCATTTTTTAAGACCTCCCACAAAACTAGACAATGCCAAAAATGGATTTTCATTCCTGCTTTGGATGGGTCATTTTATTTTTCAGTTTCTTCATCTATAAAATGAAGGCATTGTATATAACAAGACTTTCTGCTCTGATATTCCATGTAACTTTGGCAAACTTACTCCCTGCCTCAATTTCTTCTTTTGGAAAAACACACCAATTTACTACATGCCTCAACAGGATTTTATGAGGTTTTATAAGCTTCTCTCTGCAAAGCCTTCTGTGTTTCTTAGCTTCAAGGCACTATATAAATACAGGATGATATTATTATTGTCATTAAGGTAGGATAAAAACAAAACAGCAAAATATATGAGTCACTCCAGCCATTAACTTTGTAAAGTTACACCTCTGTTATGGATATAGAATCTCAGTTGTCTTGATAGTAACTTTATAAACCAATTATTTTAAAACTTCATCAAACAAAGCAGTGTTGCATTGGATTTAATAGATTATACTCAATCTTTGGCATAACATCAGAGCTGTAAGTTTTAAGCAGTAGTTGTTTTTGCTTTTCCCATCCACTTCTTCCTTAAAGACAGGTCCAAAGCTGCAATGTTATAGAGGGGAAAAAAATTCCCCATAAAATCAACCTGGGGCTATTCTAAAGAGACTCTGTGCCCAGAGGTGATAACTAAGAAACCCTTTGTTGGTAGCTTCAAGCACTTTCCTAATTTAGGCAATTCTAGTAACTACCTGAAAGTGAGACAATGAAGTACCAGGGCTGGAGTCAGAAAGACTCATCTTCTTGAGTTCAAATCTGACATCAGATACTTACTGGCTGTGGGACCCTGAACATGTCATTTAACACTTTTGTCTCAGTTTCCTCATTTGTAAAATGAGCTAGAGAAGCAAATGACAGTATCTTTGCCAAGAAAATCCAAAATAGGGTCATTAAGAGTCAGACACAACTGAAAAATGAATAATAACAACAAGTAGATGAATAATCATGGAGGCAGTTTTGTTTTGTGTGTCAGCAGAGTTCATCTGTGCAGTAACCAGAAACAAAAGACTAAATTAGAAATCCAAATTCTAGTTTATTCTGAAAGCTCCAAAAGCACTTAGGCTGCCATTCCAGAAAGGCCAGAAAAGCTAGAGATATAGCTGGGTTGTTTGCCTTCAACTCTACTGCATTTTTGCCCTCAGTTCAACGCAGAAAAATCTTTCAGCTGGTATGAAAACTTTTTGGTGATTACTTTTAAGCCTATATTTTTATGTTGACTTCTAAGAGTGGTTTCTTCATCCATGATTTTTCAGCCCTCCACCATTATTCATTAGCTGCTTCTCTGAATCTGGGATGGATGCAAGAACTTTGAACTTTATCAGAATCGCAAAATGCAAAAAAAAAAAGATCATAATAAACCAGAACTGGTGAAGAGAATAGATACTGTTAAACCAAACACAGGATGAATATTAAATTCTGCACTATAAATAATAACTATCTGGAGGCAGCTAGGAGGCACAGTGGATAAAGCACTGACCCAGTAGTCAGAAGGACCTGAATTCAAATTTGGTTCAGACACTTAATAATTACCCAGCTGTGTGACCTTCAGCAAGTCACTTAACCCCACTTTTGCAAAAAAATAGCTATTTTGCCCCTAACCCCAAGTCTTCCCCTCCCCCTCACCAAAAACAAACAAACAAAAAAACCACAGAAAACTCCTGCCCTTGGATTGGCAATTCATATACTATCTCTTTATGCCAGTTTTATACTCTTTTCTATTCTAAATTCCCTGTAAGAAAGGAAATTGCTATTTTCCCAAGAATATTTAGTTCTCATTCAGTTTCTTTCTCAAATTATTAGAAACTGCATTCTACCTCTGTAACACCAAAAGGTAGCAAACTCCCTTTTAGATCTGAAATGTCAGGTTTAAACCAAACAAATTTACCTGATAATCATTTGGCTTTGGGCTTGAGCTATGTACAGATGCTTCTGTCAGGCTAAACCATAGACAGAAGTCCTTAATACTGCTTCCTTCCTCTTCTTAGATAATTATGAAACTTTGACATTTTTTTCAGGGAAACTGGTAGATATTCCTGCTGGAATCATTTTAACCAAATATAATCTAGATCCAGATACCAAAAATAGAAATCAGCAAACTTGGAAGTGAATTTCTATGCAATTTTATTTTTTCATATGGCAGAAAAAGTAAGGAAAGATTCTTTCTTCCTAAGAGGTAGCTCATACTGCAATGGAAAACCTGAGTTCTAGCCTCAAATACTTACTTGCTATGTGATTCAGGGTAAGTTATTTCTCCTCTGCCTGCCTCAGTTTCTTCATCTAAAAAAATGGAGATTATAATAGTACCTACTACCCGAGGTGGTTGTTGGAATCAAACAAGACAATATTGTGAAGTGCTTGGCATAGTATTAGGCTCTTCTAATAGGATATATATATATATATGTATATACATATATATATATATATATATAATATATTTACATTTCATTAAAATAGTCTAATTAATTGTTCATTTAGATTCCAGGCACTTGTTTTCTCTTAAATTTTGGAGGCAAAATACTCTATTGACAAGTTAGTACTATTTGTCACATATTTAGGCATTTTTCTTGCTATAATTAATCTTTGTATTTTCTTTCCATTTAGCTATAAATATTTACTATTGATTTGGTTATTTATATATATATATGTATACATATATATTTTATAGCATATAGCTTAACTCACACCATCTTATTTACCTTCCCCAATATACACTCAAATACACAAAGCAATTTGGGATAATGAGGAAAACCTAGCCAATAAATCAATGTCAAAGACAAATTGTAATAAGCATTAATATGAAATTTGCTAGCTGTTCCCCTCAAAGATACCTAGAAACTAATCATATTTTGAAATACACTGACATAGCTTGTTTGAATCCATCAGAATTTGGCAGAATCAAGAAGATCCTGAAATACTTTGAAAATCATGAGCTTCTTATTAATTACTTGGGTTAGACTTTTGTTTATATTGAATGTAATTTACTTGATTTCCCTTTTTCTTTGCAGTATCTCCTTCTGTTCATCTCTTTCTCTGATATGCTAGGATGAAGGGTGGTTATTTTTAGAATCTTTTCTTTTGCAAAATAGACTATTAGACTGTAAAATAATTATCATGTTTATCTTGGCCACAGATACTATTTTATTGAGGATTAGAAAAAACAGGTTTTTCTGAGTGAAATAGGTTGTGCTAATCTTATTCCTTTAAACTATATAATCTCTAGCAGAACATTTACATACAGGCATTCCCATAATAGATAAGAATATATTCCTGAAAGGTGGTTTTTGAGTTTAAAAAAAAAAAGTTTATCTCCTCAGTTTACTTAAAAAGTCAGTTGCTGACCAAAAAAATTTCTATTGCTACATTGTTTTTTATTGTATCAGCATCACCAGTCAATCAGTCAGTCATTTCTTAAGTGCCTATTTTGTGTCAAAAAACAATCCCTGGGGCAGCTAGGTGGCACAGTGGATAGAATACCAGCACTGGAGTCAGGAGGACCTGAGTTCAAATTCTACCTCAGAAACTGAATAATTGCCTAGCTATGTGACTTTGGGCAAGTCACTTAGCCCCATTGCCTAAATAAGTAAAATTTTTAAAATATCCCTGTTATCAGAGACATCACAGTATAAGGAGGAAGACAACATGCAAACAATTATATAAAAACGAGATGTAGTTAGGATAAATTGGAGATAATCAGCCAAGGGAAGGGACTACTGTCATTACAGAGGATTGTGAAAGACTCCTTGTAGAAGCTGAGATTTTAGCAGGGATTTAAAAGAAGTCAGAGGAACCAGGATTCGGAGACAAGAATGGAGAAGATTCCAGGCACAAAGAACACACACACACAGTGAGACCATATTTGGGAGTTGTTTTCTTGTTCAAAGAGACCAGAGTATGGTCACAGAGTATGAGGGGGTGAGCAAGGTATAAGAAGATTGTAAAGCAACAAATGACAGCATTTTATTAAATCACTATATGTCTTTTATGAATCTCCTAAAGAAATGTATTTTTGGTGGGGGGGGGGGGGTTCTGTAAATCCTCTGTTAAGTTTTCTCTGCTAAAGTAGATGTTAAATTGCAAATATCCATGAGGAAAGAATGGTGAATGAAACTACTGTTACTTGAGCTATTTAATCCCATTTCAATATGAAAAAATATTCTTTGTGTTGGAAATTGACAGCTCCCCTGATCTGTGAGAGCCCCTGAAAATTTGATATGACAGATTATCCCTACCCTACCCTACTAAACTTTAATCAATGGACCCTTGAACTAGGTTCACAGCTCAATTGTTGGGCAAGATCTGAAGTGGAGTTCTCATATTCCCTCAGTTGCCAGGACAGTTATCATTCTCACAGTTAAAGTCCCAAATATTCTTTTACCAGGCTGGTACTCTCTAATCTGAACCACCTCATCTTCACTTGGACTAGGAAAATGTTAGAAAATACACTGGAAGTATTTGTTTTTGGCCTCTGCTATTAATGAAATTAGTGAAAAGCCTTAAAGACTTTTTTCTGTTTCAATCATTTATTTTTGACTTTTTCCTGCTTAGGTCACAGCTTCATTTATGTCTTTTGGGTCAACCATATTTTGTTTCAATAAATAATCTTACTGGAAATCATGTATTTGATGACAAATAAATAATGATCATCAAATAAGTAATGAGTGTAGTTATCCCTTAATCAAAGAACTCACATTACAGATATTGGGGGGGGGTGACATTCTAGAAAACCTCCTCAGAATTTAGACAGTTAATAGAAAAGGTTATATTCAAATGAGAACTTGGAAGGCCCAAGTGGAAAAGGGTTGCATGTGAACAGCACTTGAACATGGGATAGCCACTGGAACATGTAACCTATTCCGGAGAAGTCAGCAGGAGCCCCAGGAAGAATTCTTTTTCCTTTGTGAGGGCAGGGCCATCCTGGAATAGGTTCACCCTGAAAGAAGGGCCTGCACCTTGAAAAGCAGTTCCATTGGCATCTGGTGAGCTCGAGTTCTGGGGGGGTGTACAGCGGTAAGCTGACATTATCTTAATGTTAAAGCTATTGTCAATCACGTCATACTAATGAGTAGCTCAAAGGTGAAATGTCTGAAAGGAAGGGCCATACTGACAATTAGTCCATCATGATACAGATTTCGATGTATTGCGTGTTGCATTCTGTACCGATGAGTGGTGGGAGGTCTAAGGTAAGGATGGAGGCTTAGTCCATCAAGAAATAGCTTAGGATATATTGGGTTGTCACATTCTGTCACCAGATATCATATACTGGTGCTTTCCCAGCACTGATGATACCCCTGGTATCTTTGCTGATATGAGAGTAAGCTAAACCAATTTAAAGCCAAGAGATCCCCACAGCAGCCAGACCATCTCCAATGGTTCTGTTTCCTATCAATCAGGCTGTAGGGTAGAACAATCCTGATAAAGGTAAGTGAGAAGGAAGTCCTGCACAGCATACCCCTCACTTTAAAAAACATAACAGTACAACTCATGCTACCAGTCACTTGTTGATTACTATGGTCCTCTTCTATATGGAATGACTAGTTAGTGTAAATGCTGCATGCCTTATTTGCTATTAATTAATAAGTTTCCAGAGATTTTCCTTGTAATGTTATCCTTTCATGAATTCACCCTATTTTCCTCTTTTCATCTGTACCTCATTTCTTTTGTAAATGAAGTATCCATACATATTTCCCTCCTTTTAATTACGGATTCCCACTCCCATAAACATACATGCATTTTCAGTTTTAGAATGATCTGGCTGGATAGATAAGAAAGAAGTACATATTTAGAAATCTCTCTGTGTTTTTCCCCTGGCCAAATAACAGTCTTTCTGTTTTAAGCATATCATTGAAGTCTCCCAGATATAATGATAATTCTCTGTCAGGTTTGTCAGAATGATTTGTAATAGTAATCCCTATTATCATTTAGTATTGCTTACAACATAGTAGGTGCTTAATAAATATTGATTGAGTGAGCATAAGTGCACATATTATGTTTCTTCTTATACTCTATCCTTTACACTCCTACTTTTTATTTATATGCATATACACATATTGTAGTCGGTAATGAGCTGTCACAGTATATAACATTTGCAATGTCTAATGGGAAATGACAGCATCTAAAATTTAAATTCTTCATGTTAATTTGTGTATTGAATAAAATTCTTAACTATATTTAACTGAATTTTAGATCCAACTCTGTTAATTTTCCTAGGATTTGTCTGGTACATATATATATATATATATATATATATATATATATATATATATATATATAGAATGTTTGTCAAGTTATGTTAAATAATTTAAGCACTTTATGTTTAGCACCACGTTGTTGTTTTTTAAAATCAAGATATTTTCCAAATTTAGTATTTATATTTTGTGTTGTGATGGATCCTTAGAGTGTCTGTATGGCAAAATGGATTTAATGACATACCTGAAGTTTGGAAAACCTGGGTTCAAATCCTGCCTCTGAAACTATGAGCAAGGCATGTAACTTCTTGGATATACCTAAGATTTATTAACTAACTTACAGGTGACTTATGATTTGTGTAGATAGAAAGAATATCCACACCAAGGAAATCACTGACCCTGGTTGTTGCTCTGTGATGATTTGCTATACTTGCTTATTTTACATATATATATGTATATATATATATATATATATATATATATATATATATATATATATACATACACATATATATGTATGTATATAATACACACATGCTTATGTATGTACATATTTATGTATGCATATATACATACATATTATATATATGCATGTGTTTGTATGTATGAATATTTACCTATCAATAATCTATTTTTGGAGTGCCAGCTATTGATCAGATTTAGTAACTATGTAATTAAATTAGATTTATATCTTTCCTTAGAGAATTATATATATGAATTTATTTACAATTATATCATCACATTTACACAGATAAGTATCTGATGTATTTCTTGCTGTTAGTTATACTAAACTTTTTCTAATTCATTTTTGGTTTCTTAATGTCAGATAATTAATAGAAAGTTTTATTTTTCTATAGAAAATATATTTTAACAGAAATGAAATATATAATATGTGTGGGGGTGTATGTATTTGTAAGAAGGCATGCCCTTAACCCTTGAATTAAATGCTAAATTTATTCCTGGGCAGGTAAGCCAAGATGGGAAATCGCTACTTGACAAGCTTCAACGACCTTTAACTCCTGGCAGTTCAGATTCATTGACAGCTTCTGCCAACTACTCCAAGGCAGTGCACCATGTTCTTGATGTCATCCATGAAGTTCTTCACCATCAGAGGCAGCTAGAAAACATCTGGCAGCATCGGAAGGTCCGTCTGCATCAGAGGCTTCAACTGTGTGTTTTCCAACAAGATGTTCAGCAGGTCAGTTCTTGACATTTCATAGATCTGTGATTTATTCAACTTGAAGTGTTGTGTAGTATATCAATATTTGGTAGAAAGTAAGGAAGATGATAACATACAAAGGGGTGACAATGTGACACTGGATAAAGGACTGGACTTGGAGTTAGGAAGATCTGGGTTCAAATTCTGCCTCAGATGCTTAATAGGCATATGTCTCTGACCCTCTGATCATCAGTCTACTCATCATTACAGTGGGGATAATAATGGTAGCTAGATCACAAAGTTGTTCTGAGGATTAATTGAGGTAATTTTTATATAAACATTTTGCTAATTTTAAAATGCCTTTAAATGTGAGCTATCATTATGAAAAGGCATCCCCATTTCCAGTGGCATTACAAATTATTGCAAAATACAGTGATACTGTGATTTGAAACTACTATGCAATTATTGGTTATACTATTTTTCCTCTTCTATAAACTGTTTATAGGGGTTTCAGTTTCTTTATCCTTTATCAAAGATTTAAAATGATATGGTTTTTCATTAAGGAAGAATAGAGAATAAACATTTATTAAGGGCTTCCTATGTGTCCATCCTTGTGCCAAATGCTTTATAAACATTATCTCATTTGAACCTCAGAACCACCTCCTACTTGGGAGGTAGGTGCTGCTATTATCCTCATTTTTACAGTTGAATAAACTGGGGCAGAGAGCAGTGAAGAGACTTGTTCAACTTCAGAGGACTATTAAGTATCTAAAACTGGATTTGAATTCAAGTTTTCCTGACTCTGGCCAGTATTATGTCTACTTGCCTGCTAGCTGCCTCTAAAAATTTAAAAAGAAAAAAACAAATGTTTGTTATGTCTATGAAATGAGAGGACTTGGATTCTAATCCTGTCACTGCCATTGACTGCCTTAGGCAAGTCACTTTCTTTCCCCAGACTTCAGTTTATTAATCTCTGAATAAAGGAATTAAGACCCTTTCCTCTAAATTTCTGACCATATCATTAGGAATAGGAATATAAGGGCAGTGATTAGGTTTTATTTTTTTAATTATGAGCTTTATTATCAGTAAAGATAAGTACTTCAATATACAAATTTTAAAAAAAAAGATGCTTCTAGAAAAACCTGTGAACATCCATAAATATGGTTGGTTTTTTTTGTTTTTTAAGAAATGAATAGTTTGGCAGGGAGGGGAATTGAATATTTTAAGTGAATTTTGTTGAATTTTAAGTGTCAGAACATTAGGAGGAAATCTCCATTAGATAGCTAATTCAGGAGAGTTCAGAACAAGGAATACAGATATAAGATGCATTTAAATAAAGGTAAAAGTTAATGACAGCAGAAATACTACCTGTTATCCTTTGATTGGAAAAGAGAGGAAAGAAATCTAAAACCTGAGGAAGAGACCACATTAGAGGTCAAGTTGAAAAAAGAAGAGGAGTCAACAAAAGGTGAAAAGAAGGTTTGGTTATATCAACTGCAAAAGTCAAAGGAAAAGAAAATGTCAAAGGATTGGAAGAGGCAGGGGAGGGAGATCCTTAACAGTGAGATATTGTAAAGAGATTTGAGGAGATGAGCACTCAACAAAAATCCATTACACTGGGTGAGTTAGAAGATCATTGGTGACCTTGGAAAGAGTAATTACAGTTGAGTGGATGGGACAGCTGCCAGAATGCAAGAAACAGAGGAAAGATTATATGGTGAGGAAGATGAAGTAGTAAGTGTAGACCACCCTTCTTATAAGGTTGACAGTGATAATGACTAGCAGCAGGATGAATTAGAGCTTAAGAATTTCCCTGATCCTTTATTGAGGTCTCTTATGAAAATTAAATACTTGAATAATAGATGTATAGCATTCATTATGGCTTATTAGTATTTCATTATTATTCATTATTGCTTAGTTGTAGCAAGTAAATGTTTTTTTCTTTTTCCTAAAAAGAAAAAAAAAATTACTTTGGAAGTAGCAAAGAATTTAAAAAGAAAACAAGGCAAGATAAATAGGCTATGTGACTTCAGCAGATCAACAGTAATGTTGCCTAAAAACAATTCCCAAATAACATTTCCATGTTATATAGTCTTTTAATCCTGAAAATGAATACTACACTTCTAATACAATTTGGGAGGGTTAAAATGTTGGAGCAGATAAAGCATGATTGTATTAATGTTGAACCAGGCATAACCACCTGCTTTGTATGATTTAGAAGAGGAGACTGGTTTAAATCAGTTGTCAACTCTGAGAATGAGGAATTGAAACATGTTAACAAGGAATCCTGTCAGGATATAGGGAAGGATGGCGTTAAGCCTTAGTGACATGTCTAAAAGAAATTCTTCCATCCTCAGGTGATGAAAAATTGTATTGTTAAAACATGCACTAGCTCAGATTTCAGATTCTTTTAAATAGTCATCTGAAGGGAAGCTTGGTTTCTATGAAAAGGACTGAGATTTTGGGATATTTCTTGTTTTTTACATAAAAACTCCTTTTTTCAGTGTCTGAGCATAATACTTAAGGTCTATACTGTAAGGTTAGATACTTATAATTATTTAATGATTCTTATTATCACTTACTAAGCTTGGCTTCTTGTTATGCTTTTAAGGTGAATGTTCTGTATATGAATGCCTTAGTAATCAAAATTCTGATATTGCTGCTGCTTCTTGCATGAAGGAAAGCATCCTATTTGGAATTAGAAGACCTGGGTAAAGTTCAAGCTCATAAACAAGTTACTGCTTTCTTCTAGATATAAAATGAGTGGATTTGATTCAATGACTTCTAGGATCCTGTCAGATTTAACATTTTATTCATTAGGACTAGTAGTTGGTTCCTGAATTGGTAAATATTAGTTTATAGGAAAGTTTATGAAAATGGAGATTATAATAGTGATTACATATATTTTCATTTACTTTTAATTGTCCAAGGGTAATTATATATCATCTGCTAAGTGAGATATCCTTTAGTATTCAGTGTACTTCTCTAATCAGCTGGTGAAATATGGCATCTTCACAAGGAGGGGAAGTCTTCCTTGGATTTATGACTTAATAGGAGAAATCATTTCCCATTCTACAAAGTAGGTGGAAAAGATTGTGTCTCCCTCCTCTGAATAAGTCTTTTCCCTCTTCCCTTCCTTCCACTCTCCCACACCAAATGACTGGTTCTGAAAGGAGAGAATTGGACTCATTAAGAGAGGAGAGGAGGTGGAAAATAGAAAGGAAAAACAGAAGTGTAGCCTTGGAATTCTTAATAGCCTTCTTTGGGGGCAAATAGTGTTTTTTTATGGACTTGAATTTTAAAACAGCAAACATTAATTTCAACATGCAGGAAGATAATTAAAATAGGGATATAGGCCAGTTCCCTTAGCCAGCTTTTTTTTTTCCTTTCAAGAGCAGCAACTAGGATATCAGGTTGTAAGGTAAAGGAAGAAACTGTTTTGTAATAGACATAATGTGTATGGTCCTGTTACCATACCATATAAAATATATAATTGCCCTTTAAGGAAAACAGTGCTGTTTTGTAGGTTGCATTTAATCAGGAATGGTTTGGACTTGTTCTCTTGAGAAAAAAGATTACACATGGGCTTTGTTTGGGGAGTGATGATAAGTGTTGATAAGGTTAATCAAAGCAAACTCTTTTTACTTTGAAGAAATGGAAAAGGGACAAACTGAAAATTATTTTTTTCCCCTAAAACTCAAATGGAAAATACATAAGGAAGTCTTATATAATCTATTTAATAGAGAAGAGCAAAGGGAATGGAAATTTTGAAACAGTGGTTCATTCACAAAGTGGTTACTACCACTCTGACTTTCTTCCTCCTACTGAAATTTGGATTGCCATCCCTGAGTTTTGAGACTTTGATAGGAAAGCTTTTACTTTATTTCCCAGAGCAAGACCTCTCTGCCATTTGCTAGCTATCCCCCTCCCCAATATGTATCATCTTTCCCTATTAGAATGTTGACTCTTTGAGAGCAGGGACCGTCTTCCCAGAACAAGACCACTCTGCCATTTCCTAGCTGTCTCTCTCTTTTTTCCAACTTTAATTTCCCTCATATGTGTTATCTTTCCCTGTTAGAATGTCAGCTTTTTGAGAGCAGGGACTGTCTTGTAGAATTATGTCCCTGGAACTAAGCACATCCTTGTATTTGTTGTTGTTGTTGTTGTTGTTTATTCATTTCAGTTGTGTTTGGTTTCTTGAAAAGATTTTTGAATGCTTTACCATTTCCAAGACTTAGCGACTTGCCCAGAGTCCCACAGCTAATAAGTATATTAGATCAGACTTGAACTCAAAAAGTTGAGGCTTCTTGACTCTGGACTCAGCACTCTATCCCCTGTATCACTTAGCCATCTGCCTAGCATGCAGTGAACTCTTAAGAATTGCCTTTTTTTCCCAATTGTTCAGGGAAACTCAATACGGAACACAATAATAAGGACGGATGATAAAAACAAATGGATATCAAACTGATACTATATTTGTGGGGTTTGTTTTAGAAAAAAGTGAAAAGGAAAGAAAATATCATCTTTACTATTCATCGAATGGGATTATAAAATAATTCATTTCTATTTCATTTTCTTGATATTAAACTTTCTAATGTCTTGCAGTGAGTCACATTATTTTAAGTCTTTTCCTTAGGGTCCCCAAAGACTAACTTTAGGGTCTAAGTTACTTCAAGAATACTTCTAGGTAGACTAATGATCAATTAGAGAGAGAGAGAAAAGGAAGGAACAAAGTGTAGGCTGCTTTTTCTAAATATTAGTAGTGTGGCACATAATGACTGTGCCATAATTTTTAAATCACTTAACTCCCTCTCTCTCAGTGATCCAGAAAATCATAAGTTGAGAGAAGGATGTGACTTTAACTGGCAGAGAGAGTTTTCCCCACACAGGAGTTCCTTAGGCTAATGAAAAAAAAATGACTGGTTTGGTTTGACCATAGGGTACTTGAAGGAAGTGATTTTTGATAAGCTTCAAAATATAGATAGGAAAGATTTTCAAAGAGGTAATAAAGATCAACTAGAATTAATTGGATAGAAAGGGGATATGGCTGAATTTATGCTTTGGAAAAGCCACTTAAGACAACTGAGTGAAGGTTGGATCAGAGAAGGGAGATCTGAGGCAAGGATTTCAATGAGTAGGTTCTTTCAGTAGACCAGGTAATAAGTGCCTGAACTAAGATAGCAACTGTGTCTATGAAGAGATAAAAAGGACAGAAAAGCAAGAAGTTGCAAAGACAGACAAGATAAGCCTTGGTAGTTGATTAGATATGTTGAATGAATGAAAGTGAGAAATCAAGGATAAAACTAAGACTTTGAACTATGTGACTGAAAATATGGTGAGTTTATCAAAATAGGGAAGTTCAGAATAGAAGTAAATTTTGGGGCAAGAAAATTTGTTTTATTTTTGGACTTCTTGAATTCAAGACACCCTTCAGGCAGTTTGAAATAGTGATTAGGAAGTTCACTATGTGGGAATGGAACTTAGAAGAGAAAGTTAGGCTGAAAGTACATATAAATCTGGAATTTATCTGCATTGAGATGATAATTTAACCAATGGATATGATGAAATCACCCAATGTGTAGAGGAAGAAGAAAAGAGGTTCCAAGAAAGAGCCTTGTGAACACCCACAGGCAAAGGTTATTTATGGAGGAAGGTCTAGTAAAAAATTTGATAAGTAACAATCAGTAGGTGGAGGAAGGGGGGAGTAGGAGGGGGAAAGAACACTGGGAGCAGTGTCATGAGGGAGTATTCAGGAGGAGAGGGTTGTTAACAGTGTCAAAGGCCTCTGAGAAGTTAAGTACAGGAATTGAAAAAAAGCCAACAGATTTGGCAGTCATGAGATTATTGTTAACTTCAGAAAGAGTAGTTTCAATTGGGTAATGAGGTCAGAAAATAGATTACATAGGATTCAGGAGTGAGAGGAGAGGAAGTAGAGATAGAGTTGATAGCTTTTACTAGGAGTTTGTCTAAGAAAGGGAGGAGAAATGCAGGACAATTCTTGAGGGTGGTTGGTAAGTTTTTTAAAAAGGTGGTTTTTTGGTTTGTTTTTGTTTTTATTTTTTTGTTATGGAAGAAGTGGAAGAAGTTTGAGTATTTGTTTATAAGCTCTCAGTAACAGAACCTAAAGATAGGATTAGATTGAAGATAGGAGAGTAGGTTGGAAATGTTAGAGACCATATGCTTGAAAAGATGATTGGGGATGGATCCACTCATATCTCTCCTTGCAATTTGGTTTTGTCCACACTCTTCTGCTGAAATTGATGTAAGGTCATTGGTGCTAACTCATCCTGGATAACTCAAGCTGTTCTACGGAAGATTGGGGAAGAAAGAAAAAAGATGAAGGAATTCATTTTACTAGCCCCTGCCCCAGAATTCATAGGGGAAACCACAAAATGATGTGGGGGACAGAGTTGTGGAGGAGGGAGATAAATTTTCTCAACAACATATCCAACCATCCTGGAGGGCCAGCCATTCTGAGAATTTCAGCCCAGAGCAGAAAGGAAAAGAAAAATTGGAGAATATAGGGTTGGGGAGTATGTTAGGAAAATAATTGGTGAACACAAAATGCTAACGTTGGATATGGCTAGGAGATAGGATGTTACTCATCATCCTCTCCTATAATTGATTAAACAAGTACCCCTTGGATCATTCCATACCCCTCAGGGGATTAGGAAACCAATGTTATAAGGCAGTGTTGATATAAGGGAAAGGATGTGTAGTATGTCTTAAGACTCAGATTCAAAACCTGACTGTTACTTCTGTATGAATTTTAGAAATTGACAGCTTCTCAGTCACGATATCTTTATTAAATGGGAATGGTATTGTCTAGATTACTTATTCCACATCACTATGTGTCATCTTAATCTTAAAAACTATATAAAATGTCATTTTCCTGGCCTTTAATGCCCTCTTCATTCTACCTTCATTGAACCTTTCCAACCTAATTTTACAATATTCTCTTCCTAGTGAAACCAAACTATCAGTTATATTCCTTATTAATCATCTACTCTCCCACCTCTTATTTGGCATGTATTTCTTCCATATCTTTGCTTTCTACATGCTTCTCTGTTATTAGCCCCAGAGCAGATGCATTTTTGAAGCTTCATTTATCAGAGGGACAGGAGAATCTCAGTTGAAAAGGGTCTTTGTGATTCTTGGAAAAAACTTGAAGTCTCTTCTCTTTACCCCTCTTACATTCTTCCTTGTATCTTGCTAATTTTTGTATTCCTGCCCATGACATGAGTCAGGAAAACCTAATTTTATGATTACTTCAGACAGATATTAAATGAATCATTTATGGGCTTTAAAACTATAATGGATGTTGATCTGCCCAGGTAAAGGAAATATCCGTTTTTGTTAACCCATAATGAAATCACAGATTAATCAATAAAAATATTAATGATAGTAATAATAATGCAAGACACTTGAAGTCAGAAACTGTCATTATTTGTGTAGTACTTTAAACATGGTATCTAATAGATCATTTCTGAAATAATGAATTAAATTGATGTGCCCTTTTATCAGTATGAATCAGTTGATACTGATCACAATACATCCATGTCTTCTATTCTGAAACGGGTCCATGTTCTTCCACAAGTGGTCCACATTGGGTCTAACCAATATACTGAGAACCTTCTAAATCTGTGCCACATTGTGTGGATACCATGAAACATATAGGCTGTTCATTGTTTTTTCTTCTTTCTGTGCAACTGCATTATTTAGGACCCTGGGTGGCACAGTGGATAGAGCACTGGCCTTGGAGTCAGGAGGATAGAAGGTCAAATCCAGCCTCAGAGACTTGACTCTTAAAAACTGTATGACCTTGGGCATGCCACTTAACTGTTTGCCTCCTATCCAGGGTCATCTCCAGTTGTCTTGAATCTGGTCACTGAACTCAGATGGCTCTGGAGAAGAAAGTAAGGCTGGTGACTTAGCACAGCACCCCCTCACTCCATTCCAATACATGTGCTTGTCATGCTATCTTCTCCCTGATGTTGTGGTTTTCTTCGAAAATGAAGGACTAGCATTAATTTAGGGCCCTACATTCTTTACCTTGCTTCTCTTGAACTTTTCAATAATGTATTGCAGTTTATTCATACCCAGCATGAGTTTCTCTTAGAATAATGTGAAACTTTCTTTGTTGTCTATGATTTCCCATGGTTCAATATGGTACAATATCAATGAATGAATTTTTTTTAAAAAGATGGAACTTTGTTTCAAGGAAAAGTTGGGGATCATTTAAAGCAGTATTCATTTTTTCAAAGGCAATCTAGCTTGCTCTCTCCTATTAAATTCCTGGGTGAATTGAGCAACTATAATGTCTGTCCTACTTATATATTGATTGGATCAACAGATGGGTTTTCTATCTACTTCATGTCATAATCTGGATTTTACTTACTTGAATTTTTTAAATGAAACAATATTTATAAAGCACTTATCTCAGTGCTTTGTACATACTAGCCACTTAATAAAAATTCCTCTTCCTACTTAATAAAAATTCCTCTTCCTACATCTCCTTGTATTGTTATAGGTAATAGACTGAATTCTCAAGTCATTATGAACTTATTTAGTTCTTTATTTTTTTAGAGATTGAGGTAATTAATACCACATCATTTACACACAGAAAAATCTGAAGTTTCTCACAATCTGCAAAGGAAACTTTTTCAATTTGGAATCTAAACTGGACCTCTTCCAGGGCAATGGGAAACACATATTTCTAGTACAGTGTGCTTCCATCATATCTGAATATTAATGAAACAAGATTCTTTAAACATAATTATCACATATGTTTTGGAGATACCTTACTAGAAGAGAATCTTTATGGCAGTATTGTGCTCTTTGGAAATAGTGCTTTAAAAATAATCAATAATTTTTATCAAGGATGTGACATTCTTCTATACCTTTCAGCTGTTTATATAACTACAAAATCTGCTATAGATTTTTCTTTACAAAAGCACACTTGTTCTTATTTCAAACCTTTATCAAGCATGTTCTTGTTTATTGCTCTCAAAAAAATTTGTTGAAATGGGAATATAGGCATAGAAGTCAGTAATTGTTATTTTCTTCAGTGCCTTTTTTTGATAACAAGAAGTTTCATGTTTTTTTTTTCCCCTAAGCCTTTGGTATCTTGAGAAGTGAACCTTAAAATTATGTCACCTTCTAAAATCTCTTCTATATCTACTTGTTTAGCTATTTTTCTTTTTTCTTTTTTGCCATTTCTGCTTCTTAATGAAGCAAATCAGGATATATTTTTTTTTCTTTTTTAAAAAGATTTTATTTATTTAAGACAATAGGGTTAAGTGACTTGCCCAAGGTCACACATCTAAGCAATTATAAAGTGTCTGAGGTTAAATTTCAACTCAGGTACTCCTGACTCTAGGGCAGATGCTCTATATACTGGGCCACCTAGCAGCCCCAGGATATGATATGTCAAAATTCAAATGTAGTATCTTCATTGCAGTTGATATAGAAATTTTTACTAGTTATTTCCATTTTTCATCCTTTCTTTTTGCCTATTGATCTCCTTCCAGTTTTATCTTTGAATGCCCTTGGGATGCTTTTGCATCTTTTAGTCTCTTAACTTTTTATAGAGTTGTGTTTTTTCTCCACTGCTTTTTTCTATTTTGTGAGGTTATTCTGCCTCTAATCCACCATAAGATTTTACTAATGAATTTATGCTTTCAATCGTTTTTACCTTGGCTACTATGTGTGTGTGTGTGTGTGTGTGTGTGTGTGTGTGTGTGTGTGTGTGTATGTATATATATATATATATATATATATATATATATATATATACATCTTTTATATATCTTTTTAGTCTACTGGCTAAATTGACTTCTGTGCTCTTTTAATCTCTTCATTAGAATAAATTTTCTGAGGACATGGTGAATAATTTTTTTGATCTTTGCATTCAATTCAATGAAAATTTAAGTCTGAAGTATGCTTATTAAATTCAAGGGTCTTATTTAGGTCTTTGGGGACTTTCTTTGTCAATTCACCTTGTGCAACTGCTGTTGACTCTTAATCTATAATTATTTTCATAATGTTATTTCTTTCCATGCTTATCATAAGCACTGTAATATGAAATAGCCAAATGTCTTATGAAATAATATTTCTTGTAGCCTTTGGAAACATTATAAAATCATTTCTGCCATCTCATTTATTTACCTCTCCCAGAAGAACCTTCTTCTATTTCTCTACCACTTCCTTTTGTTTTCCTATTTTATTTATAGAATCTCAAGATTTATGTGATTCAATTTCTCCATTAGTACATGTGGCCAATGGTCTCTGAATAAGAATCTCACGTTCATAGTATGAGCAGCTATGTAAAATTTCTAAAGTAGTCTAGAATCTCTGTGATTGTTAGCATCCTCTTCCCCTTTTACATTCTGTGCCAGTGTGACTTCTGACAGTAGAAAAGGTTAATCCAAGATTAACGGCCATTTTACATTTTTCTTTGTTATGTGGATGACCAAAGCCAGAGAATTCATCCCATTCTAAAACTAGGCTGGCACCCAGAAAGCAGAAATGTTGCTAGAACATTATTCTCTTCCTATATGGAGGAACCTTTCAGAGCTTGTGTTGCATTGGCAAGGCCTTTTATGGCAGGATCACCTCCTTGCTACAGTGGGACCTATGCTAAGATAACTCATTTACCTTTTGGGTCGATTGCTCTGATCCAATGCATACTGGAGACAGTCCAGAGTTCCAGTTTTCGGAAGTGGTCTAGTGTTCTGCAGTAACTGATTTGTCTCACACCTGTGTAGATGATTTCACCTGTGGGAGGGTTCAGTAATATTGTAGCAATCAGCATTCCCACGGAAGGATTCCCCTGAATTCCTTATCATCTCTTTGGATATGCTCTAGACCAGGGGTTCTTAACCTTTTTTTTTTGACTCATGTGGCTTTTTTTTTAGGTTTTTTTGCAAGGCAAATGGGGTTAAGTGGCTTCCCCAAGGCCACACAGCTAGGTATTTATAAGTGTCTGAGACCGGATTTGAACCCAGGTACTCCTGACTCCAAGGCCAGTGCTTTATCCACTACGCCACCTAGCCGCCCCTCATGTGGCTTTTAATAAAGATATAGACCCTTTCCCATAATGAAATATGCAAAACAAAATACGTAGAATAACAAAGGAAACCTATTATATTGAAATAGTTGTCAAAGCTTTTTTTTAAGTTCACAAACCCTAGGTTAAGATTCCCTGCTCAAACCAGGACTGGGCAGCCTTTCCAAAGTGCAATGCCAGATTTCTCAATGCCTGTTCTGCTATTTGAGTTTTGAGAGGGTGTGGGAAGGGAGGGGTGCTCAAATTTACACACATACATCCCACTCATTTCAGATTCATTTTGCTTAACTTTTTCTTTTAAAATGCAAATAAGCTCTGGGAAGGTTGAGCCATTCAGTTAATAATTGGTTAATCAATCATTAATCCTTTAGTGTGAACTGCTTTTAATAAACTGCTCTACCACCATCAGATAATTGTTAAGCATCTGACCAAGAACTGCTTCACTGAGAGGGGGGATATTGGAGTGGCCTGTAATGGGAGATATTGCCAGAGGATATTTTGAATCATGGAACCTTTGGTAAAGGGCTGTACTAATTGTAACCTACGTGGGGGGGAGCGGGGTGAACAATCAGGGGCCAAGAGAGGGCACTATAGGTCAGAAGAAGACACACCAAGATGTGAGAGAAAGAGTTGTAAAGAAAGGGAAGGGAGCTTCCTTTATTTGGCAGTTTTCCTTGCCATTCTGATGGCAGGTATCCCGTGTGTCAACAAAAGTAATCTCCCTGAAGTTTTTAATATAACTAATTGCCTTAGCTTGTCAGTTCTCAGAGGAGCATTATACCAGTGATAAAATTTTTGACTGGTATTTACTGACTTACTACTTCCTCCAGATTCTCTTCTGTGATCATGAACTCAACTTATTTCCATTTTACTTCTAAAGATAAATTTAGATAGGTGTGTGTTCATCAGAATGAGCAAATATCCTTCAGCTAGGTAAAAATCTATTCAGTTCCGGTCTTGGTAAACTACTTGATGCAAAAATTCTGATTGTTTCTCTTGATATGAATGAGTGGTTTATACAAAGTTTCTTTAGAGGGGCAATGGAGTGGACAATATTTTTTCTCTGTGACTAGAAAACCTGATAATGGGAATGTTAGTAGAGAATTAGTACCTGAAAAAGGTTTCCTGACTTAGTCTGCTTATCATTTGGGGTTTTTTTTTGTTTTTTTAATTTGCTGTATTATATACTATATAAATTTTACATGATATATATTTACAGTGGGTCAAGTCCTTTTAAAATCTTATAAAAAGCAAAGATCAAACTTTAGACATCTCTGAACAACACAGACTATATAAACCATAAAGATTATTCAGATTTAACATTATTAAATACACTTTTCCCTATTCCATCTCCTAATGCATGACCATTCTGATTATCTTTTCCCCTCACCTCACTACCTTCCCTAAAAACTCTACATGGCTTAAGAATAGTGATCCCTTAGTAAGTATGTAAAAAGGAATCCTTTATTAAAAATAAATAATATTTGTTATTTACTGAACTCCTTTGATCTACATAAGGATCTTTGATGCTCTATAATTCATTTTTTTCACATGCTAAAGAGAGGATGATTTTTAATTTTTTTTATATTTTAAAAAAATGGGAAATAGATTTGGAATTAGACTGCCCTCCTAATTTTAACTTCTACTTTCTTCCCTTTTTTTCCTCTCTAGCTTACATATTGCTAAGAAAATGATAATTGAGCAAAAGAGAGCCTACCATGTAAAATGCTCCCATGTTGGTTATACAGAAGTAGTACTTGAAATGTAGAATATTTCTGTCCTGTCTCATACTATTCCTCTTGTTTTCTGTAGAATGCTATCTCCATTCCCCATGCTCAACTAACTATTAACCTTTCTATCTCTGAGGTTCTCTAATTCCATCTGCTTTAAGCTCCTCTGTGGATTGGATGATTGTTTCTTTTGAAATATACTGAATTCTAATTTTAAAGTAAATTGGACAAAGAAATAAAATGCCGAAGGATTCCATTGCAGGGAAATAACAGTGAAACAATGGGCTTGTAGATATAGGCCACTATATTTACACTACTCAGCAAGTTTAAATTATGTTTACAGGAAGAAGTCATACATGGCTAGACTAGGTGTCTGCCATTATATTTCCTAATTACAATATATCTTATTAAATTATAAAAATTTTTAACGGGAAAAGACCTCAGCAATCATCTAATGCATTGTTTCCTAAATTGTGTTCCAAGTGATGTGATTATATTGAATAAAGAAATTTGAATGCTAGTGATATATTCCCTCAAAATTATCTCAGATTTTGTTTTAAAATAAAATTGAAAATGTGTAAATATCAAACAAACTTGTTATTGCTGAGTTGTTTTGATTATGAAATTAACCTTGACTTTATCTATTTTACTCTAAAACTCCCCTGATGACTTTTTTTATCCACAGAGTATTTTATACCTTCAAGGCTCTTCAAATCAACATTTATAGGTTATTCATTTTACTTAAAGCCAAAAGTCATCTGTGACCATTTTGGGTAAAGAACCACTAAGGTAGTCCAACACCAACACCTATATTTTTTAACTGAAATTTTATTTAATTTTTCCAATTACATGCAAAGGTAGTTTTCAACATTATTCCATTTGCAAGTTTATGAGTTCCACATTTTTCTGTCACCCTCCCTCCCCTCATCCCATGACAGCAAACAATCTGGAAAAGATCAACAGCTGTATATGATAGAGAAGGAAACTGAGTCCTAGAAGATTGTTACTCTTGCAAAGCCACCTAGACCTCAAATGGCAGAGCTGTGAAGGTCTCTTCCAGTCTCAATCCAGGGCCTTTTCTACATTGCTATTTTTGTAGACATTATTTAATTTGAATAAATACTAAGCCATCCAAGGGATATTAAATAACAATCTGTGTTCCTTGGGAAAGAGAATAAAGATTTATGTAGCATTTATGAAGATGACAGTAGAAGGTTTTTGGTCATAGAATCCCAGATCTAATTTTGGAAAGGACTTCAAACAATCTATTCCAACAGGAGCATTTTACAGATTAGGGAATTTTGACTCAGGGAAGTGAATTGAGAGTCACATGTGTAGTAGAATTTAAAACTGGGGCATGTAACCATATAGACTCGTCTGAATTTGGTAATACTGGAAAAAATGGATTTTAAGGTTAGGGATAGATAACTAGAGAAAGAGATGGAAAGGGAGAAAAGAGAGGACCATTGGTATAATTGCTCTGGCAAAGTTCCCAGGTTCCTGGTGGGAAAGAAGGTCATCAGTAATCTAAGGCCCCTGTCCTCTATTCTAGTCAGCTAATTTTTTTTCTTCTGTGTTCAATTTATTAGGGAACATGAAGAGATGGATGATGTGGTTTTGCTTAGCTTGGACTCTACTATAAATGGAAGAGCATGACTAAATAGCCACTTCTATTTGAAATAAAGTACTCCCCCCATTGTATCAGAAAACAAATGCTGAGACCACCTCAGTCAGAAGCTGTAAATTTGTGTGTGTGTGTGTGTGTGTGTTATATGTGTATATGTGTGTGTATAGATGTTGTTTGAGTGTGTATATGGATATACATGTGTATCTATACACCATATACATACATATATAGAGAGAGAAGGTATTCCAAAAATCTGAGTACAGTTTTAGGCTTAAAATTACACTCAGAGTTTTTAGTACATTGACTAATAGAATCAATTTTTTTATGTCAATTGTAAAAAATAGTTAAATTAATTTGGTGATTTTCATTTTTTTCCAAACCTATAATGGCATAATACTAATTTTTACCCAGAACCAACCACTGGGAAATGACATTTTAAGAAAGAAATGTGGGGCAGCTAGGTGGCGTGGTAGATAAAGCACTGGCCCTGGAGTAAGGAGTACCTGGGTTCAAATCAGGTCTCAGACACTTAATTATGTAGCTGTGTGGCCTTGGGCAAGCCACTTAACCCCATTTGCCTTGCAAAAAATCCTTAAAAAAAAAAAGAATGAAATGTTCACCAGCTTATATTTAGCAAATTGAAGGTGATACTGTCAAATTGCTTGATCTCATTTTGCATAATTTAAGGTAGCTTTGATTTAATGAATTTAAAAGTCCTGGATTCCAATTGTTTAGCAGGATTTTTTTGAAAATGTTTTATATAAAAAAAATTTTTTTTAAGTTAAAATAATCCAGCAAATGGACTCCACTGATGATTTAAATTATCAAAACCAATACAACTTGAACAAGGAAGTAACCAAAACAAATGAAAGTATGTTAATTTTGGCTTTATAGAGAATTCAGGGTGGAGTACAGAGGAAGTCAATATTATGAAACAGGAAAAAAGATTTGATGTTGTATAAAAAGAAACAAATCAAATTCTGTGTCAAAAATGTTTAAAACAGTTCAAACAAGTATTTATTTTTATTTCTTTATATTTAACATTTTTTTTTAAAATCACAGATGTCTATTTCTTTGAAAACTCATTTTATTCTGTCTACTACTGAATGTGTTTTAGAAAGCCCCCAGAGGCAGCTGGGTAGTGGATAGAGCACTGGCCCTGGAGTCAGGAGGACCTGAGTTCAAATGTGACCTCAGATACTTAATAATTACCTAGCTGTGTGGTCTTGGACAAGCCACTTAACCCCATTGCCTTGCTAAAACTAAAAAGAAAGAAAGAAAAAAGAAAGAAAGCCCCCCCCTAGAAAGGTGATATTTGTATTCTTACATTGCATTGTCTGTTTAAAATCCAACTATAACAGTTAAAGAATTTTATATTTTCACTTGTTTCTTCTATACTTAAATGTATCTCTGATTTCACTAGTATTCATATTGCCTCCAATGAGACATGAAAAACTCTCTATGTCTTCCTCACTTAGGCAGCTAATTGGCATAGTGGATAGAACATGAACTTCAGATCAGGAGATCCTGAGTTTGAATCTTATTTCAGATACTATTAGTTCCATGTGCCTAAGGAATTCTCTTAATCTCTGTGTCTCCATCTGCAGTAAACCTACCTCTCTGGTTTGTTGTGAGGTTCAAATGAATTAACATGTAAAGGACTTTGTAAACCTTAAAGTATTTTATAAATGCTAGCTATTGTTCTGTTATCATCCATGTTATCATCGCTATTCATCAACTCTACTGAGAGTTGAATTACTTTTTTTTTTGTTAATTATTCCCTAAACATAAAAGGGCACTGAAAATGTTATATTTGTTTTTGGACAAGTGCTACTAACTGCCCATGAGTGAAGCAATTGTTTTTAGTCCCAAGTCTCTAAAAGTAGCAATCTAAAAGATGACATAATAATTTTGGAATTTTTTAAATCAGTTTTATCAAATGATCTTTGGAGAATGGTTAATAAACAACATACATGGCTCATTTTATTTGATACCAAATTACTACTTCTTAAGGTATATTACATCTTCTTTTTTGTTGTATCTTTTATACATAGCAGTTGCTCAATAAATATTTGTTATTATTGATATTGATAATTCAATCAGTAATTGAATTAATAAGCAAATAAAACCTGTGAAATAGGTAATACAGATTTCTTAGACCTCATGAATATATCTCTTCAGGTCTACATTTAGAGACCATTTATTTTATTTTTGACACAGTTCTAGCCTGCTTGATTTCCACAGCCCATCATAGAGTATGAGCAGAAAAAAATAAGAAAGAAACATGAGGGGGAGAGGATGAGGTTTGAAATCATAATATGAAGAAACCAAAGAAAGTAGGTAACAAATATCAAGAAGTAACATTTTCTGGACATTAAAGGGGGTGGGGCATGAAACATAGACAAAAATAACTTTAATATTGTAAGCCATTTGAGATTATTTGTCATAGAAATTATTAATGTTTCAGTGATGCAGCTGTCATCAAGAAAAAGTTCAATTGGGCAGCTGGGCAGCTGGTTGGATGGAGCACCGGCCCTAGAGCTAGGAGGACCTGAGTTAAAATCTGGCCTCAGCCATTGTACACTTACTAACCATGTGATCCTAGGCAAGTCACTTAACCCTGAGAGAGAGAGAGAGAGACAGACAGACAGACAGACAGACAGACAGACAGACAGACAGATGGAGATGGGGAAGGAAGAAAAGGTTAAATTTATATTACTGATTTGAAAAAGTTTCCATCCAAAACAATTAAAATTTTTATTTTATTTTTTAGCAATAAAGAATTTTTAACACATTCTTTAAAGACACAATACTATTGCATTAAAGTAAGAATTTTTAAAGGAAAATTTATTTATCATCATTACTTGTGAGACACTATAAACTTTTAATATTTCTCAGGCAGTGGGCTGCAAAACCACAGGTCTTCAAGCCAGATGAACAGTGGAAAGGAGTAAGAGAACCTGTTTTCAAATTCCAAATCAGTTCTTTTTTAGCCCAATCTCTTTGGAAAAATCATTTAAATTCCTCAGGCTTTATCTTCCTGGTCTGTAAAAATGAATAGATTGTGCTAGAAGATATCAAAGGTCTCTTCTAGTCTTAAATCAAATGTGATTTGATTCTAGAAAAGGCCTAAAATCCCATGATGACCCGTAACCCCTCTCACCATCAGTCAGGCATTATAGAAGAGCCCTTAAATCTGAAGGGACTCGTCTGGCCATTAGAGGGCACTGAAACACAGAGGAACCTAGATCCTTCACATCCTGCTCCTTCCTGCCTTATCTGACCAGGAAAGGGAGTCCGCATTGAGTCTACTGCCCCTGGAAGCATGTAGGTTCTTCTCCACTCTCATGTTCTTCTGCCCCTGGCGAAAGAGTTCGGGCTTCTCTGGGCCTGGGAGAAGAGCAGCAGCTGGGATGTGAGTTCTTTTGTTAGAGAGGGTCACCAGGCGTCCAGATAGGCAGCAGTGCTTCTGGCTCCAGTTCGGTTGGCTTGGGGGGAAGAATTAGATTGGGAAATGCCTGTGGTTAGCCAACTGAGCCCTGGGCTTTGATGAATGAAACCCCTTGTTCTGCAAATGTTTTGGCTTGAAAAATTTAACAAGCATTTCTTTAAAATGCTATTTGGACAGATTTAAATTACAACTGTTGATGAGGAATTCTTTGGAAACTGGGAAGTGTATTATAAACTGCCAAGCACAGAGCATCCCCAGGGAAACCTTGGTATTGAATATCATGTTTGATTGCATGACTGTCTTTAATTATTTTAGATCACTGGATGGCATTTCAGTGTTCTTTTTTTTTTTAAATGTATTTGTAGCATGGTATATAGTAGGCCCTTATTGTTGGATTTAATTTCCCTTACCTTTGTTGGAAATCTAATCATGGCTACTTGATTGGATCCCTCTTTTTACTAGCATTTACCTTTTCTTTTTGTGTTGTTTGGCACATAGTAGGTTTTCTTGGTGGATTGAATTTCCTTTGTCTTTATTGGAAATCTAATTGTGGCTACTTGTTTGAATTCCTGTTGCCAGTGGGGGTAATTGAAAAAGATGGACTGGGATTTGAGAAACTGATTGATAACTGACTTTTTATAATTCTGCATCACTGAAACTATTCAAATTTAAAAGCAGAGCTGTCATTTAAAAAAAATCATCTTCTGATCTTTCTTGGCTTATTATTTTCCTATTCTTTTTCATTTTCAAAACTGTGACCTTATGTAAAATCTGTTCTGGGATTCCTCATCTAACTTTGTTTTATATTGCTAGCATTTATATAGTGCCTGCAATGTGCTAGACACTGGACTTTGCAAATATTATCTCATTTGAACCTTGCTATTATTATTTCCATTTTACAGATGAGGCAAAATAGAGGTAAAATGACTTCTCCCAGTGTCACATAGCTATTGTCTGTGACTACATTTGAACTCATCTTCCTGACTCCAAGTCCCACTATCCTCTGAGCCACTTAACTTCCCATTTTATGAATGACTTACTTTTTATTTCCCTGTGACAGAACAACACCGGATATAGGATATATAAGAAATGCAGGGTAGACAGAATGTATTGTAACTAAAAAAGAATGAAATAAGCATTGTGGCCTTTCTGTCAAATTTTAAAAGTTGAATGTAACATAGCTATTATTTATGCATCTCTTTTCAGGCTTAAAATATTTGATAGCTTTCTTCCGCCTGGTATTGGCTTTCTGCCCAGAGTACATTCCATTAAATGCATCCAGATTTAGAGGTTAAGAGATCTTGAAGCTGTCATTGAGACATTTCTTTAGGAGTGAGTGGTGCCCAAATTTCATAATGTGTCCTCAAAGGATTTTCGTCACATAAACAATTTAACTACTTGTTAGAGGTTCCTTGAAGTCAGGTGACTAATACAGCAACACCAGCTGAGGGCATCTGTTTCCTTAAAACTTTTACAAAAAATGCTTAGCCCTAAATAAGCAGCCATTCAACAGTCAGTTTTGTTGACAGGTCTCATGTACATTTTAAAGGGAGATACCTTTCTGTGCACCTAGGAAAATATATAGTTCCACTCTTCAAGATGCTTACTCAGATGAGGAAAGATGTGACATAAATGCAAATTCAGCTCATGAATAATGGAATTTTTAAGCAGGAAAGACAGCAGACTAGTTGAATTTAACATATAGCATTTACTCAATCACCTTTCAGTATCACTGCAGACATAACCTGGAAACCATCACAGCAACATGATAGTGGTGTCATCTGGGAAGTCATATAAAATCTGTAGATTGGCCATTCCACAACTAGGTCAAGTTTGAAGGTATGAGATCAGACCCAGAGAGTAGGCCAGAGTAGCCTCAGAAGGAAACTGTTTTTCACCTCAGTCCAAATTTTACCAATTGAGATTAAATTTTTTTCTGGGCTAACCTAAGAGATGCAGATCACTTGCAGGTGTGTCCCACCCATAGCCCCATTCAACCCTCAAAGCCTATTCATGGGACCCTATTACATTTTATTTATTATCATTGGTGATATGGTTTACATTGTAGTCACAAATAAATATTAAATTCTATATGTGGCCCTTGACAAGTTATTGTTGGGTGATGAAGCCCAGAAGAACTAAAAAAAAAAAGAACTATTATTATTATTATTATTTCCATTTTGTAGAGAATTGAAGTTTAGAGTAAATAAATAGTTGCTCATGGTCATACAATAAATGTCAAAGAAGAGGCTTGAACCTAAGTCTTGGCTTCGTGGCATGCTGCTTCATTGGAAAGAACTTGGTTTCTTGTGGGAGTATCAGAGCAAGTGTAATCAGTGATCCTCCAGACCAGACTCACCCCAGGGGAGTTTTACCATTTTCCTCAGAATCAAAATGTTCTCTAAGAGTAGAGATTAGTTAGAGTACAAGAAGAGACTTTCTTGTCACTAACACATTCTATGCTGCAATATGCTCGTAAGCTGTCAAGTAATTTGAATAGCAGTCTTTTCAACTGTTCTGATTAGTCCATTTCTACTAAGGTCTGTAATAATAACAGTTCATGATAGTCTCATCATAGTTAATGATGAGAAATAATGTTGTTAAGTAGGGAAGGAAAAGAACAAGAAATTATTCAGTGCCTACTGCTTTCCAGGCATCATGCCAAGGACTTTATAAATATTATCTCACAACATCCTGGGAGGTAGGTACTGTTATAAATCCTATTTTACCATTTAGGAAAATGAGGCACACAGAGGTTAAGTGGCTTGCTCAGGGCAACAGAACTAGTTAAGTGTCTCAGGTCATATTTGAATTCAGGTCTATGTGATTTCAGGTCTAGAACTGTATTCAAAGCACCACATAGCTGCCTCTTTATTAAGTATTCAGAAACAAAGAAAAATCCAAAATATTTTCATTTCATTTTGAATGTCTTTTTGATTTACCAAATCATCTAAATTATTTTTTTCTAAGAAAATCTCTTAAATGATTTTCCCCCCACTATCTTCATCTTATTAAAACTGTAGCTTCAGGGATAGGGTAATGTCCTAGATTCTTTACTAACCCTAGATTCTATTTTCTCTTTGGCCTTTGATGATTATTCTTCTTTCTCCTACCCCTCTAGAGATAAGTGTTCTTCAAGGTTCTGTCATCAGCCCTCACAGTATATACAGTTAAGTAATAAAATGAATGATCAAAGCAATGAGTACTTTGTAAATTCAGGCTATTGAACCTTTTAGCTCTTCTGTGCCACATTGTCCAAAAAAAAAAAAACAACTTGTCAACAACCACATAAGGAATTTAATATTTATTCAGGAGATGAAACTGAGACTTCCTAAAAGATGGATGGGATATTAATAGGTAGATAAGAGGTAGACACTATTTCAGGCAAGGAGGATATGTTAGCAAAATATGAAAGACAAGGTTGAGTAGTCATGTAGACATTCAGTATTTAGTTGAATGAATTAAGAGGTAATTAGTCTGAGAGAGAAATGAGTTGATTGGCCTGGCTTCAGTAGAGGCTTCTGTTGGGGATATCAGGTTGAATGAAATCAGATGGGAAGGGCTTTGAATGCCAGCTCGCATCTAGTTACTTTTCTCTGATCAGTAATGGGGATCCATTGCATGTTTTATTTTTGAAACAGTAATCTGGCAGTAAAGGGCAGGTAGGTAAGCCAGGTCGCTGTGGCAGTGGTCCAGATTTGAAGTGGGGAGGATGTCACCTAAGGTGATGGCAGTGAAAACAGAGAATAAAGAAGGATTCAAGAAACATTACAGAGGAAAACCCAACAGGACGTGGTGAAAAAGATGGGAATGTTTATAAAGTCATTTTCTGACTTCAGGTATCTGGAAAAAATGGTAGTTGTTGACAGAAGTGGGTTGAGTAACCAGCTTCAGGTTTAAGGCAGAATACTTATATACCCATAGGTTTATTTTCTCCACTTAAAACCTAAGATGACCCAAGGTTAAAGGCCCCCAAGAGAACAACCTAGAAATCAGAATATCAAGATTGAGCCATTAGAATCTGACCGCTTCTTTGTTTTTGCTTTTTCAACAAAACAGGTTGACAGTAATTTCAGAGAATTCTAAAACATCCCAAATGTATTATATATGGCATTTACTTTCGAGAAAGACTAAATATGTAAGAATTACCTGATGTCTGAAGAATAGTCCCATAGCTGCTTGCTAGTTAATTACAATGGCTCTAGTTTGCATGGGGAAAGTTCAGACTTATGGAGAGCAAGCTAACTGTGAATAATGGAGATAGCCTCTATCAGCTGCTTCCCTCTTTTTCTCCCCAAAGGCTTAATTGTCACTCAATTAGCCCTAGCCATACAGAGCATGGAGATCTCTATTTCTCAGTTAACAAAGGATAAAGAGATCCTCTATTCCTATGCTAACTCTATTAATCCTAGAATATATGGTCTTAGCTCTGTGGTCACTATTTTTTAAAAATTTGGCAAAGAATCATTTTGATCGCTGTTAGTTACAAGTCTTACCAAGACACCCAATCCAGTCTTCTGTGACCTCTGTTTACTCTCATAATTTGAATGTAATACAAAAGATGATCAAAATTATTGTGAATCATTATTCAGACTTAAACATTATATGTTGTACTTTTTTAAGACTGATAATTTGTTAAAATTTTTATATAATGATTTCAATATAGCACTTCATTTTAATCTAGTGATTTATATGACAATTAAATATTTTTAAGCCACCCTTACCACTTTTAGAAGAAAAAGGAATCAAAAGGTATATGCAATTATTATAATAAAAACATTGTTTTCTTAAGAAGGTATGGTCAATTGTCCCATGATTTCTTAGGTGAAGGAGAGCTAGTAAACTATTCATTATATTGAAGGCATAAATGAGAATGGCTATTCATTGTAAAATAGTTTAACTTATTTGTTTGTGCTAATCTTATTTACTGCAATTGTATTTATTTTTTTATTTTTTATTTATTTAAGGCAATGAGGTTAAGTGACTTGCCCAAGGTCACACAGCTAGGCAGTTATTTGTGTTTGAGGCTACATTTGAACTCAGGTACTCCTGACTCCAGGGCCAGTGCTCTATCCACTGTGCCACCTAGCTGCCCCCATGGGGGGGGTCAGAAGTTATCTAGTTAATGTATGAGTTGCAAGTTTTCACTTTCAAAGTTATAAATATTTTACAAAGTACAAAGTTAACTGAATCTTTTCATGTAATACCTAATTAGTTACATTTCTGATTTTCGTGTCACATTTAATATAAGATCTGATTAAAGTCCTATTATGGAAAAGCTAAAATAAAATTTGACTATAAAGTCTGTTGTATACTTATATTTATCTCATCACCACATTTGAATTTCCATTCTCATTTGAATTTTATTATTCTAATTTTTTCCATGGTGGAATTTAATATTCATTAACCAAATTTAAAGCATTAAATGAGAGCTATTATTTTCATAGTGACATGCTTATATTCCATCCTAGGTCTTGGACTGGATTGAGAACCACGGAGAAGCATTTCTAAGCAAACATACTGGTGTGGGCAAATCTCTCCACAGAGCCAGAGCACTGCAGAAACGTCATGAAGATTTTGAGGAAGTAGCACAGGTAACTTACTTTGTACTGTCTCTGCTTCTACAAGCTGTCCTTTGTTTTGTTTTTGTTTTTGTTTTTTATAAATTAGTAACTTAACATTATCTGTTATTATCTCAGTTTAAAGTAATGCTGAACACTCATCTGAAACCTTACCAATATAAATTAGAAGATGATATCTGATAATGGTTTCCTTTAATTTTCTGTCAATCAACATTTATTAAGTGCCTCCTGTGTACCTGTCATTGTTCGAAGAGCTGGGGCTACAAATACAAACAATGAAGCCATCCATGCTCTCAGTTATTCCCTCAGAGGCAGAAGGTAGATCAGTTGGTTAGCTCTTTTGCCAAGCATAATACTTGAAAACCAGAAACCTCAAATGAGTGTTTTTGGTTGTCTGCTTCTAAGGTGGTCTACTTCAAGGAACCACCTTTCTAATTAAATTCTTACTACTTTCTTTAATCTTTTAAATGAACATCATCCCTTTTACTTGTGTTTGAATTGCTTTAAACCTTGAATTTACAGATTGACTAAGAGAGCAAACTTGCCCTTATTGACATGATTAAAGAAGAATCCACAGGAAGGTAGCTGCTTTTAAATATTTGCCAGTTATGTATTATCCTTTAGCTTTATCAGTTCTATTATAGGACAGTCAATGAGACGTGTTTTGTTTTTTTTTTTTCAGTTTTTGCAAGGCTTATCCAAGGCCACGCAGCTAGGTAATTTTTAAGTGTCTGAGGTTGGATTTGAACACAGGTATTCCTGACTCCATGGCTGGTGCTCTACCCACTGCACCACCTAGCCACCCCCATCAATGAAAATTCTTACCTTTTGTATCAAATAACATTCTACTGCTATTCCTCAAAGCCCTTTCATGCGGCATAATTACATTTTATTATTATTATACTTATTTTTAATATGAATTATATTGCAGTCATAAATAAATATAAATTACAATATTAACAATATTTGGCCCTTGACAAGTTTTTGTTAGGTGGCACAAGCCAAAAGAACTTAAAGATTGAACTCTCATGCTTTAGAGTTTAGAAGTTTCAGTTCCCTTAGTACCTGGAGCCTCTTGAGGGTCCCTTCCTGCATCTAAGATTCTATGATAAACAAGTAATCCATATTTAAGTAAATACATTAGTATATTGGAGTGTAGAATCTAAAGCAGCATGGCATAGTGGATAGAGAGCTAGCTTCGATCAGGAAGAAGAGTCCGAACTCTGCCTCAAACACATGCTGACTTTTGAACCTAAGCAAGTCATTGAAGTCATTTTCACTGCCCTACAATAACTCTCTTAATTGCAGAACAATTATAACTCTGTGTGGATATAGGGAGTTTCCTCATCAGAAATGAATATCAATGAAATCATATACTTGGGATCCCTTCCTGCCCCCCCCAAAAGAACCAGTAACAGAGAATTATGAAGGACAGAAATATGATGTAATAAAACATCTTTATTTAGCATTGGTCCAAATTCTTCAGGACAGAGGAAACTAGCATGTAAAATTATTCAATCTGTGATTTCCAAAGTAATGAGGCCCAAAATACCAGGAGCTGTTAGGAGATTGCAAAATAGTCCTATTCCCTATAGTACTCTTTAATTTACAAAGGAAATATCCTTAGGTCCACATGACAGAGAGTTTGAAACTCCCTCCTTTAAAACATCAGTCTCCTTTACTGGCCCTGGAGTCAGGAGGACCTGAGTTCCAATGTGACCTCAGACACTTAATAATTGCCTAGCTGTGTGACATTGGACAAGTCACTTAACCCCATTGCCTTGAAAAAATTAAAATAAACAACTGGTATGTATTTTCAAAATACCAGATTCAGACATTAAAATTAGTCAGCAAGCATTTATTGAGCACCTACTATGCCTCAACATAGTGAGGCAAAAAATAGTTCGTGATCTCAAAGAGCTGTAACAGTCATAAGTATTTCTTTTATGTGCCGACCACTGTGTAAATCTTTTTACATATATCTAATTTGACCCTCACAACAACCCTTTGAGATAGGGTCTGTTTTTATCCTCATTTTAGAGTTGAGAAAACTGAGGCAAACAGAGGGTAAGTTATTTAACCAGGGTTACATATAGGTCAAGGGAGAGACAACACGCAAACCACTGTACAAACAAGATAAATTGGTGATCCCAGAGAGAAGGCACTAATCTTTTTCTTAGGATAACATCTTTTTCTTTGACTTTAATGCAAAAGTAATATACTTTGTTAGTGTAACTTTTTTTATGATGTTTTGCTGAGGTATTTCACACTCAAACAGCAAAAGTTATACAAGAGGTTATGTTGAGTCCTAGTTGCCCTTTAGCCCGTGTTTCTCTGAAATTCATCCATTTATATGTTAAGTGGATTTGAGGTGTCATCTGCAGCTGCAGAACATATTTTTTCTTTTTTTTTTTTCCTCCTGTGCAAAGGGAATTGTTCTATAGGGGATGTGGCTTGTGGTCTTTTCTTCCTCATTTACTCTGCAGCTGAGTTTATTGGTCCAGTCAGCTTAGTACCTTATAAAAAATAACTGGAAAAACTCTCATGCCATATCAAAAGGATTTGGAACTAGAAATTAGAGGGTTATATTATGCAATAAACAACTGAGGAGGCAAAACAAAGTCTTAGAAACTTATCATATTCTAATCTGCTCTTTGCAGAATAATTTTGAGACATTGCCTCTTTGTCTCTGTGCGAGTGTGCAGCAACCATGATTTCATTCCTGGAGATCTTTGAATCCGTGGCTTTCCCTGCTGATTCAAATAGTTTTCTATTTTCTGGATTGGAGTGGTTGAAAAAAATCTCTCATGCATTAGGCAATCTTCTGGGATGTACTTCCATGAACTTCTTGAACTTCAAGTTACATATCAATATACTGCTTGACAAGAAAGCTTATTCAGCTTGGTAGAACCTGTAGAGCCAGTGTTTCACTGGAAGCCTTCAAAAACCAGAGACACCTGTGGACTCCAGTGAGGTACATAAAGATTTTTCATGTTTCAAGCAGAAATTATAGTACATCATAATAACAGATGCTGCAACACATGTATTTCTTGAATGAAAGTGTGGCACCCAGAAGTGTGCAAGAGAATATAATATTTTATGGTTATATTATCAATCACATGAAAAATCTTAACCTAAAATTGTTTATAGGAAAGAGTAAAGTAATTCCTTAGAAGGATTGGGAGAGTGGTGAAGGCAGGCAATTGTCAGAAATCTCTGTATTCTCAAAATATTGTTATCATTCTACAAGTAGTTAGCTTTGGGCTAGTTGGTGCTGAGGTTACAAAACAAAAATGAAAACAACATATTTTCATATAAATAGATGTAAAATTATGCAAAGTAAATGAAAGGTAATTTAATCCAGCTGTAACAGCTGATCTGTGAGGTGGGGACCAGGAAAGGGCTTTGTGCTCTAGGTGATGTTCTAGTTGAGCTTGGAAGGGGGCTGGTCTTTCTAAGGAGAGATAATATTTCAAGCCCAGAGTTTGATCTAGGCAAAGGCACATCCCCTTCCCCTCAGTGATGAACAGTCAGATAAATTTTGTATGTACACATTTATGTTTAACATGTTTTTCAGATTGGTCATTTTTAGTATGACAAATTAAGATTAAGGAAAGGAAAAAATAAGATAGGAAAGAAATAAATAAAAGGAATTTTTTAAATTGTGGTGTTCATTCAGATCCCTTCTAACCTCATCTTGTGTTGAAGATTTTTGAAGTCTTTGCTTTTTAGTCCACAGATGGAGCCCAGTAATTAAAATAAGGGTAAGAGAGGAGTTGAGAGTATCAGTATCACCTGAGTTCAAATCCATCCTCTATTACTTATTACCTGTCTGATCATTCTTTCTCTCCTCCACCCCAGTGGGGAAATGCTTCTTTTTGAAATCAGAAATAAAATATTCACTTTCAACATATCAGATTCAGACATTAAAATCAATCAGCAAGTATTTATTAAGTACCACGCACTGGAAACACAGAGAGGCAAATATGTGTTTGTGTGTGTGTGTGTGTGTATATATATATATATATATGTGTGTGTATATATATATATATATATATATATATATATATATATATATATATATATACATACATTTATATGTATTAAGTGTCAGCATTCTCATTTGTAAATGAGGGTTAGAGTTAAATGATCTTGACTGTCCCTTCCAATTATAATGTTCTGTGAAAATATGAACTTCTGTCATTGATGATTCTTGGTTTAATAATGATTTTTAAGACAATATTTCCATCCTTATGACCTCATGGTGCTCAGACAACTCAACCAAAAGCCCTGGTTTTATTAAGATGTGGTGTATAGATGCTGTCTAGACAGGCTGTGTCCTCAGGAGCAGGGCAGAATCATGCTGTGTATTTATAGTACCATTCACTTGTTGAAAAATCCCTGTGTCTTTGGCAAACAGCAAACTAACATTATTCTTTCTTCATAATAGGAGAAATGAAGCACACTAAGATAAATTACCTCAGCAGATGCCCCCTTTCACCCTTTCTGTCCTTACCTGCTTTCTGTCAAAACAAATTGAAGTCGGCATGTGCTTGTGTCAAAGACTTCTAAAGTCTATGTTTGGGGACTGTTGGTCCATGAGCACAACTTGACTCAAGAGGTACTTTAAATGTAGGCAGAAAAGAATTTGTTGGTGATCAATCAGAAAGCAGAAACACACCGTTTGAGAACTGGAAGGGACTTCAGGGGTCATACACCTCAGTCTAACCCATACACAGAGAATTTCCCATATAAAATAATTTACAGAGTCATCCATTGTTTTACTTTAAGACCTCCAAGGAAAGAGAACCGACCATCACTATAGGAAGCCCACACCATTTTTTGATACTTCTAAATGTTAGGAAGCTTTTCCTTAACCTAAACAGAAATTGACCTCCTTACAACCCCTACCCATTGCTCCTGTGGTCAAACAGAACAAGTCTGTACTCTCTTCCTTGTGATTGCCTTTTAGAAGTTCAAAAGACAGGGGTGGCTAGGTGGCACAGTGGATAGACCACCGGCCCTGGAGTCAGGAGGACCTGAGTTCAATTTCGGCCTCAGACACTTCATAATTACCTAGCTGTGTGGCCTTGGGCAAGCCACTTAACCCCATTGCCTTGCAAAACAAAAAAAAAAAAAGAAATTTAAAAAATAGTTGTCATGACCTCTCTGAATAGTCTCCTATTCTCCATGCTAAACATACCCAGTTCCTTCAGCCAATCCACAAATGGTTGAACCATTGTGGTTACTCATCTCTGGACGCATGCCAACCCGTCTGTGTTTCCAATACTGAATTTAGTACTCCATATGAGGTCTCATGATAGCAGAATGCAGTAGCACTATCACCTCACTGTTCCAGTAAGCTGTGCCCTTCTTAATTCAGTTCAAGATCTCAGTAACTTCTTTTGACTGCAGCATCATATAGCCGAAATATCTTTTTAATTGATATGTTATTTTCCAATTACATGTTATGAAACTTTTTCATAATTCATCCACATGCATATGTATATTTATAAGTTACATAATTTCTTTCCACCCTCCCTTCCCATCCCCTTCCCCTCAGTGGTGAACAGTCAGATAAATAAGTTCTACAGATTAGTTGTTTTTAGTATGACAAATTAGGATTAAGGAAAAGAAAAAAATAAGATAGGAAAGAAATACATAAAAGGAATTGTTAAAATTGTGATGTTCATTCAGATTCTGTAGGGTTTTTTGGTTTTGTTTTGTTTTTCTTCCTCTGGATGGGGATAGCAAAGTCCATAGCCAGTTCCTAGGGTTGTCCTAATTCTCTGAACTGCTGAGAGGTGCTGCATCCATCAAGATTGATTAACTCACAATGTTGTTGTTAATGTGTACAATGTTCTCTTGGTACTGCTCCCTTTGCTCAGCATCAGTTCCTGTAAGTCATTCCATGCTTCTCTAGAGTCCGACCAGTCATGGTTTCTTATAAAACAATGGTATTCCATAATATCCATGTACTATAACTTATTCAACCATTCCCCAGTTGACGGACATCCCTCAATTTCCAATTCTTTGCCACAAAAAGAGCTGTTATGAATATTTTGAAACATGTGGAGCTTTTCCCATTTTTTATGACTCTCTTTTTTTTTTTTTTTAGGTTTTTGCAAGGCAAACGTGGTTAGGTGGTTTGCCCAAGGCCACACAGCTAGGTAATTATTAAGTGTCTGAGACTGGATTTGAACCCAGGTACTCCTGACTCCAGGGCTGGTGCTTTATCCACTACACCACCTAGCCGCTCCCCATTTTTTATGACTTCTAATGGATATGGGCCTAGTATTGGAATTACTTGGTCAAAGGATATGATCAGTTTTATTGCTCTTTGGACATAATTCCATATTAGCTCTCCAGAATGATTGTATCATTTCATAACTCCACCAACAATGCATTATTGTCCCAATCCTCCCATAACCTTGCCAAAATTGATCATTTTCCCTTTTTGTCATCTTAACCAATATGATAGGTATGAAGTAATACCTCATAGTTGTTTTAATTTGTATTTCTCTAATCAGTAATTATTTGGAACATTTTTTCATATGATCATATTTGCTGACATGTTAAATGTGTTGAGCAGTCATCCAAAATCTCTTGCCAGAGCTATTGCTCTCTGTCTTTGCCTTATTCTTACTTTACTTGTGAAGTTGATTTTTTTGCACACAAGTGTAAAGCTTTATCCATATTCAATTTTTTGCACCCAAGTATAAGGCTTTATCTATATTCAATTCCATCTTACTATATTCCACCCAATGACCTGCCCAGTCAGTATCCTTTTGGGTTGCTCACTTTTGTGATAAGCAGATCATCTAAGTCTTCGTCCATATTATGGATAAAAATTTTAGACCCCATGGAACTTTCTAAGACCCAAGTTATATTGACCAATCATGATGAATATATTTGACTTTGTAGAAAGTTCTTTTTTTGAGTCTGGCAAAATATTTTATTAGAAAATTTATTACAGGATGAGTATACTTTTAAAATGAGATGTTTCTAGTTTGGATTAACAAGATTGTGGTTTTGGAAAGTACTTTAGGAAACTAGACTCTATTTTTGTTTAGGAGCTTGAATTGGACTTGCTAGCAACAGTATACCTTAACAATCATATCCAGAAATAGTTCTTGCTGTCCTATCTAGAAAAGAGTACTAATCAGGAAAAAAGAAGACATACTAATAAAGGAAGAACTTTGACAGTGTAGTTCTGAATATGTTTTACTCCATGTACCAATAACAGCTCCTTCCTACAACTATTCAGTAAGTCTCTAAGCCTCTCTTTATATAAGAATCCTCAGAAGCTAGAAATTAAATTAGGAAACCTAAAGTTTTGTGGCAAAGTAAATTTCATTTTGAATATATCCCTGTTCCCACTATGCTGGTTTGATCTTGCCCTTTTCTTTACCAATACAGATGAGTTCTTTAGCTCTGTTTTAAAAAAAAATAGAGCTCATAAAGGAAGATGGAGAGTGGAAGGCCTTGTACCTGTACTTGGAGCATCTGAGTACCTGTGTCATGTTTTGAGGGTTTCAAGATGATCAAATAGAAGCATGAAGAAAGATCAGAAGAACCTTTCTGAGTAAATATGCTGTTGTAGGCAAGCATCTTTTTATTTCAGCTTCAATATTGAATAAAATGAGCGACTCATAAGATACTGAACTTTAACAAAGGTAGAGATTTACTTTGTCCTGACATGGCAGAGATACACAGGGAGACTATAGCTGCACTTAACTTTTCTGGAGGTAGTTTCATCTTCTTCATCTGGAAATGTGTCTTTCTGGAGAGGTGTTTAATCATCGGGTATAATGACCTGTGTGGTCTTGGGTACTTACTAAGGCTCAGAGTACACATGTCTTGGACTTTTTAATTGACCCTAGTCCGGGAAACCAAATCACAGCTTGGGCAAGGAGAGTAGAGGAAAGGAAGCTGCACCAGAGAAACTACTAGGACATAGTGTGGGGGTCTTCTATGAGGAGGAAGCTGTGTCAGGTTAAAGGAAGCTGTATCAGGGACCAGCTGTCTGACTACATATGCTCTATTTAAAGTGGATTAAAATCTATGAGTCACTTTGGGGTCATAAATAAATAAGAGTTTGGAGCTACTATGCCTCCTGTTTCTATCCTCCAAGTTTTACCCTAAGTTGAAAACAAAATCCTCAGATCTCAGATCCTGGAAAAAGATTTCTTGTCAATTTAATTTTTTTAAATTATAATGTGATAAATGTGTGTGATGTCTTAGTGGGAAGTCAGGAAGGATTATTATAATCAGAAACTTTTCATTAGTTTATGCAAACTAATATTCCACACCCCTTTCCCCTTTCCTTTATTCACCTTGGCTCATCGCTTGAGGTAGGGAAGTTAGAAGATGCCTTCCTCCTACTTCCAAGTTCTCTCCCTTCCTTCATCACTCAGTAACCTCTTCTCTTTGAGGTTCATGCTATTCAGATCTACCACTCAATCACAATCCTGGTAGCAGTTGTCTGCAGATCCCCAGATCTTCCCTTCCTTTCTCAATGAGTTTGGTACTTGCCTCACAAATTTTTCTCTTCTCCCCAGCTTCTACCCTAATACTTCAACATATATATTGGCTTTCCTTCAAATACCCCAAACACTCAGTTCCTCAACCTATTCACTTCCCATTTTTCCATCTCACCTCAACCACACACAAAGATGGCTATACCTTTGATCTTGCTATCACTCATAAATGTGCACCTCTATGTTCAAGAATTCCAAAGTCCCCTTAAATTACCATGAGGCATTTCCTTTCTACTTTTCTTTCAGCTTTCCCTTAGCAAATACTATTCTTCCACACCATGACCCCCAACTTCTCAGTTTTCTCCCAGGATACCTCCCTTGCAGTATCTTCTCTTCCCATCATGGTAAACCCAATCAGCTCTACCCTGTCTTGGTCTCTTGAATCCCTAACTCTGCCAAGTCTCAACCTTGGGTTACTCTCACCATTTGTCACCTTTTCTTCTGGACATAAGTTGCTTAAATATAGATGGAGAAAATTACACAACTCTTCTGACTAGGTTCCCTACAGATTTATGTTACACAACCTCAACTGTTACTAGTCAATACCTACCTTATCAGCCTTCTGTTCACTCTCAAGTGGAGCTAGGTAGGGCAGTAGGTAGATCACTGACCTTGGAGCCAGGAGGAACAATGTTCAAATCTGTTCTCAGACAATTGATACTAATTAGCTGTATGACCTTGGGCAAGTCACTCAACTCTGACTGCCTCCCATTCAGAGCCATTGTCAGTAGTCCTGATTCATATCTGGCCACTAAACCCAAATGACTCTGGAGGAGAAAATGAAGCTGGTGACTTAGCACTACACAGCCTCACTCAAATCCAATTCATGTGCTTGTCATGGCATCACCTCCCTGATGTCATGGTTTTCTTTGAGAAAGGACAAAAAAAATTATTAGCCACTTTCCACAATAGTTTTTCCAAAACTTTTCATCCCTTCTCAAACCTATCATGGTTCTCCCTTCCAGATTCTCTCTCAAATGAGAACCTTGCCTCATATTTTATGGAAAAAAATTGAGACTATTTGCTGGAAGCTTTCTCTTCTCCCTTCATCCTCACCTTTTATCACTCATATTTCTTTTGTTGCTATCTTCTGTTTTACCCTGTCTCACATGATAAGGTGACCTTACTCCTTACCAAGCCTAACCTCTTAACTTCCACAAAGGATCCTATTCCTCCTGTCTTCAATAGATTGTCCTTTCTATCATCCCCACCATCAATTTATTTTCAATATCTCTGTTTAATGGTCCATTCCCTATTAGCTATAAACATACCAATGTTTTGCCTTTCCTGAGAAAACCTTCATTTGATCCTTCTAAGCCCACTAATGGTCATCCTTTATTTCTTTTGCTCTTTATGGCTAACCTTGAAAAGATCACTATAATACAAAGCTGACCTAAACTTGGTCTACCTTTTCTCCTTTCATTCTCTTCTTAACACTTTAACTATCTCACTTCTAAGCTCATCATAACACTGAACTGATTTTTCCAAGTTACCAATCTCTTTGTTGCCAAATCCAGTAATCTCTTCTCCATCTTTAGGCGCATTGGTCTCTCTGCCACCTTGATGCTGTTCATCATCACTCTCTCCTTCTTGATACTCTCTTTTCTCTGG
The DNA here is from genome assembly GCF_037893015.1 of Macrotis lagotis. Classification (NCBI taxonomy): domain Eukaryota; kingdom Metazoa; phylum Chordata; class Mammalia; order Peramelemorphia; family Peramelidae; genus Macrotis; species Macrotis lagotis. The sequence goes on from NC_133666.1 coordinate 352,445,081, forward strand.
TTTTTGAGACACTACTCTCTCCTGGTTCTCCTTCTGCCTATCTGACCACTTCTGGGCCCTCTTCTCTTTATCCTCAATATTACTTCATTTGATGATCTAGTTTCCATGAATTTAATTACCATTTCTATGCTGACAATTCTCAACTCTCCTGATTTTGTCCTAACCTCTCTGCTGAATTCCAGTATCAAATCTTCAACTGCCTTTCAGATATCAAACTTGAGTTCCAGTAAGTTCTAACACCTAACTCATTATCTTTCCCCCTAAATCCTTGCCTCCTTCTGTAGAAGGTAACACTGTCCTCCCAAGTCCTTCAGGTTTATAACTTGGTTTTCATCTTTGACTTCTCAAGTTCTCTCATCCCCCATATCCAATCATTTGCCAAAAACTTCTCTGCTATATACCTCCTTTTCTCTTCTAACATTGCTATTACTCTGGTGAAAGCCTTCATCACCTCACATCTGGACTGCAGTTGCCTGCTTGTGAGTTTCTCCCACTTCAATCCATCCTCCATTCAGCCACCAAAGTGATTTTCCTAAAGCACAATTCCACTTGCATCAACCTTCTATTCAATAAGCCTTTGTATCTAGTCTCCTCCTGTCTTCCCAGTCTTCTTGTACCTTCCTACTCTCCTTTACCCTTTGATCCAGTGATATTGACTTGTTCCATGAGCAAGATCATCTACCTCACCACACTGGACTTTTTCTCTAGCTTTCCCTTTGCCTTGAAAGCTCTTCCTCTCTTTTTACTAGCTTCCTGGATTTCTTTTAAGTGACAAATAAAATCCTCTTTCACATTTCAACCCCTCCTAATTTTAATGCCTTTCCTTTGTTAACTATTTATTCATTCTGTATCTAACTTGTTTGTTTGTGCTTGTTACCTCCTCCCTTTTCCCACCCTTTCCTATTTTTTTGTGAGCTTGCTGAGGATTTCTTGCCTTTTTTGTATCCACTAGACTTTTGTGTAGGTACTTTTCCAGGCACTGTCTACCCTAGAGGCCACTCCCTTTTACCTTCCCTGTCTTTGGGAAGGCTGACCTTGTTATTCTCTCCCTAGTCACTATCTCCTGCCTCCCTTACCTAGAATTCTCTACCTCCTCATGTCTGCTTCTTGGCTTCCTTCAAGTTCCAGCTAAAACCTCACCTCCTATAAGAAACCTTTCTTGATTTCCCTTTCCTTCTCTCTGTTGATTGTCTCCAAATTATCTTGCCCTATTTTGTTGTAGGTACTCAGGTCCAGAGATCCCTGTTACACTGTTAACTCCTTGGAAGCAAGGACTCTCCTTAGCCCCCTTTATAGCACAACCCCAGCTATCACTAGACAAAACATGAGGCAGATTAGGCACATAGTAAATGGTATAAAATAAAGAACTCACTGAACCTAACTTTTTGAATATTTCTTGTAACTGAATAAAATGGAAAATTTGCTAAATTGATTTTTTTCAAAATAGTGAGAATATGAGGGATGTCAGAGTCAATAAAGTAACCAGTCAGAGTAATTAGCCTTATCCATTTAATTCCTTTAAAATAGACCAGAAATAATACTATGTGACAATTCTAGTATGATAAAAAATCTCATATTTAGACATAACTAAGATGAAACAACCCTATAGCAATGGTGTATCTATGCTCCATGTTGAGTGTTCCAAGTTTCAGGATTTGTTGCAAATATCCTTAGAAGTTAGATAAAAAAGAACATCAATCAGTTTTGCTCATATTTATGCAGCAAAGAACATACTGTGATCCTGGCTGAAAAACCATTCCTTTTCCCTCCACCATACAAATAATTCCAAACAGAAATAACCTTCTAAACAACTGAGAACCAAATAATTTCATGATGGGTTGCATAGTCTTACTTCTTATTTTATATACTCTTCTGAGACAAGAAATACACAGTTCTTTCTGTGGAACTCTTTTTGCAGAACAACAGTCTAGAAGAAAAGAGCCAAGATGAACATTTCTCTTGTCCAAAAAATTGTTATCCAACCTAGAATTATTTTTATTTTTTCAAAACACAGCTAGTAGATCAGGAAATATAATGACAAACTGTAAAAACGTAAGAAATTGATGCTGATAGCACCTCCAGAGTCTTATGACAATAAATCTCTGGGACATCTTCCTTCAAGAAGTATGAGATCATTCTTTCAACTTACCACTCTCCTCACTCTTGTCCCCAAAGAGACCCTTCCTATTTTCCAGCTAGGGTGAAATAATTCTCCTTTAGTCAAAAATCTGTTAATTTCCTGTTCATAATATTTAATTATCATATAATTTCAGGGAATTAAATAAATCAGAGATTGGCAGGTTTTGCTGTCATTTTGCAGTTATACACATTAAACTGGGTGATAATTTAGTTTTATATTCATTCCTTACCCCTACTTAAAATCCTTTCATCTTTTGTTGAGAGGTCATGGGTTTATAGAATGTGTTTTCACATTCCAACTGTTTTAAAAATTTCTGATTTGCTACAGATGCTAAAGTTTTTACAGTGTACAACACATTACCCTTCTGGGGTTAAATGCATTTTTTTATATTGTTATAAAATATGTTTGTAGAGTAGCTTATCCAGAGAAGTTCTATCATTTGATGACAAATTGTTAATGAGAGACTCTTAGGGCAAACTCCATTTCCTATCAACAATTTCTTTAAATATATTTATTTTCTCTCAAAGGCTCAGCCCCTTTAATCAACTTTCTCACCTTTTTTTTTCTTAGAAACCTCCCACTAAAATACCTAGAACTCTCAAGATTTAAATTTTACCCATAAGAATTTTAAAATTTGAGAAGACATCATAAATTAGGATATAGTAGGATTTGTATGTATTTGTGTCACTAAACCAATATAGTCCCAAAGACCTGAAAGTCTAATAATTTCCCTTGGGTTCTAACTGGAGTTTGCTACTAAAACATAATTTCCTGAGCAGTCCAAGACTACTTTTGTAGATACTTTTGTTGTATTTGTGACCATGGTTACTGAATGACCTCAGGGAAACCCCTAAGACAAGAGCCTTTTTAAATTGATTTCTTTTATCCAGATCTATTTGTAAAGACTCCAGAATCACTCTGCTCACCTTGGGATTTGGGGAACTAGGAATTGGCTTAGGCTAGGACAACTTGATGAGAATTAGTAAGTTTAAGAAGATTCATTGGGAGATCTACATCATAGTGGAAAATGGGGAACTCTTAAGTTACTCCTTTTCCCCATCCCCACCACAAGGTTTATGGGGGCAAAAGTATTTGTTGCTTCTGACATCTGGGCATAATGTGAATTTCAAAGTCAAATGGCAGTAACAAGGTGATGAGGTAATTTTTGGAACCCAAATATACCAAAATACATGCATCTAAATGCCTCATTTAAATTAGTCATCTTGCACATTTATTCCAGTGGGAGATTGCATGTTGTATCAGAAAGGTCATTCTTTTGGAATAAGTCCCGGGTTTAAATCTCATCTGTGCTGCTTACTTTTTTTTATTTTCTATTTTTTGCAAGTCAATGGGGTTAAGTGGCTTGCTCAAGGCCACACAACTAGGTAATTATTAAGTGTCTGAGGCCAGATTTGAACTCAGGTACTCCTGACTCCAGAGCCAGTGCTCTATCCACTGTGCCACCTAGCCACCCCTGCTGCTTACTTTCTATGGGCAAGACACTTAATTAAATTCTCTGAATATCAGTTTCCTCTATAAAATGAAGATTCTGAAGCGAGATGATTTTTAAGGTGCCTTCCAATCCTAAAACCTATGATTGTCCTTAATACATTTATAGAATATAAGTTCAATCAAGTAAGTTAATCAGTAAGCATTTCAAGTATCTACTGTGAGTCATACATTATGTTAAGCTTCTAAGATCTCCACAAAGATTGTAGAATACTTGAAAAAAAATTTAAAATACCACCCTAAATACTGGTGATACAAGTACAAAAGTGAGACAGTATCTACCCTCATGGAATTTATATTCAGATGGGGGAGTACAAATCATTTAGGGGAATAAGGACCAAGGAAGGGTATTTTCCTTTAGAACCTCATTGAGATGGTGAATAGTCATAAAGAAGTAGATAGATTGTGCCTTATCAACAAACAGAATTAAAATTTATCTAATTTATCTAAATTTATCTGATTTTAAACCCCCCACCCCATAAAAGGGTAGGGAGTTTAAGGCCCCTAGGGCACAGGTTCTGGGTGTTTGCTGACCTGGAGTGTATAGTGGCAAGGTGTAGGCAGATGAGTTAATGAAGTATGATCTGAGTCTAGGTAGTTAACATTTGTCTAGGTGTTTGTTCTTCTTAATTCACCAGTCAGGAAGGTTCCATGACAAAATGTGAGAAAGATATTGCTTTGAACTGGACAGATCAAGGGAGCCTTCATGATGGAGGTGGCACCTGAAGCAGGACTTTGAAGGATATGAAGAATTTCAGCCGCCTATCTTCAGATATTTATGGTGTAGCCTATATTTCATTTTAAGCCCAAGTGACTGTTTGAGAAACTGCCAGAAATAACTTGAGAAACCAACCTGACTTGAGTACAATACTGTGAGGAAAGAGCTAGAGAGAAGCAATAGTTACCATGGAATATTTAAAGATGTTCTTTATCTCATATTCACAAAGAGGCTAAATTTGATTGTAGGTCAAGGCTAGAAGTCATCTACCTAGAAGCTGAAGCCATAAAAGTGGTTAAATTCTTTCTTTCTTTTTTTTAAAGTTTTTGCAAGGCAATGGGGTTAAGTGGCTTGCCCAAGGCCACACAGCTAGGTAATTATTAAGTGTCTGAGGCCGGATTTGAACTCAGGTACTCCTGACTCAAGGGCTGGTGCTCTATCCACTGCACCACCCAGCCGCCCCAAAAGTGGTTAAATTCTTTAAGGAGATAATGTAAATGAAGCTTAGAGATGGGAACTGATGTTGAGGAAAATGGGGGGATAAAGTAGAAACAGAAGTAGTCAGAGACATTGGAGGAGAACTAAGACTGAATCATGGAAAAAGGAAAGTTCAATCAGTACTGAGCAAAAGTAATTTATAATGGCAATATAGATGGCTGATGGTATAGTTTCAATAGTAAATGGGAGCTGGAAGAAGCCAATTTTAAAAATTGAGTGAGAATACCACGAGATTAAAAAAAAAAGAAAAGGATGCATATTTATAAAGCATTTATATTGAATAGAGAGTTTTTATCCGAATAGCTGCACTCTATGGGTTTATCAAACAGCAGATTACTATAGTCATTTCCAGCTATTGCACCTAGTTTATTCCACTGATCCACCACTGTATTTCTTAGCCAATACCAGTCAGTTTTGATGACTGATGCTTTATAATATAATTTTCGATCTAGTAAGGCTAAGCCACCTTCTTTTGTCCTTTTTTTTCATTGAATCCCTGGAAATTCTTGACTTTTTATTTCTCTGTATGAATTTACTTACAATTTTTTCTAACTCATTAAAGTAATTTTTGGATTGGTAGGGCACTACATAGGTAGTTTAGTTTTGGTAGAATTGTCATTTTTATCATATTAGCATGACCTATCCGTGAGAGTTTCTGTTTTCCCAATTATTTAAATCTGATTTTATTTGTATGAGAAGTGTTTTGTAATTGTTTTCAGAAAGTTTTTGAGTCTGCCTTGGCATAGACTCCCAGGTATTTTATATTGTCTGAGGTTACTTTGAATGGGATTTCTCTTTCTAGCTCTTTTGGCTGTATCTTGCTAGTCATATATAGAAATGTTGAGGATTTATTAGGGTTTATTTTATATCCTGTGATTTTGCTAAAGTTGCTAATTATTTCTAGTAGTTTTTTTAGATGATTTTTTTGGATTCTCTAGGTATACCATCATGTCATCTGCAAAGAGTGAGATTTTTATAGAAAGATGTATTCACTATTTCTGCATTGTTGCAGTTGATCATTAGGTTTTTATGCCCTAGTACAGTCAATTTTTGCGTAAGTGCCACATACTGCAGGGAAAAAAAAGTATATTGCTTTCTATTCCCATTCAGTTTCCTCCATAAGTCTATCATATCTAGGTTTTCCTAACAATCTATTTACCTCCTTAAGTTCCTTCTTGTTTATTTTATGATTAGATTTATCTAAATATGAGTGGGAGGTTGGGGTCTTCCACTGTGAGTTGAGTTCTGCTGTCTATGTTTTCCTGTAGCTCTTTCAACTTCTCTAAGAATTTGGATGCTATACTATTGGGTGCATACATATTTAGTAATGAAATTACTTTATTGTCTATGGTACCTTTTAGGAGGATATAGTTTCCTTCCTTATGTCTTTTAATGCTATCTACTTTTGCAGATACTTTGAGATAAGGATTACTATCCTTGCTTTTTTCACTTCAACTGAAGCAAAATATATTTTATTCCAACCTTTTACCTTTACTCTATATGTATCTCTCTGCTTCAAATGAGTTTCTTGTAAGCAGCATATTGTAGGATTCTGATTTTTAATCCACTATGCTATTCTCTTGTTTTAAGGGAGAGTTCATCATTCACATTCATATTCCCCAGTAGTTTGTTTCTGAATACCACCACCTTCAGTGTGTTTGCCCTCCTATATCAACCCCCCCTCCCCTTTCTTTCCCCTCTCCCTTTTCTCCTTCTTCCTTCCCTTCCTTCTGTTAGTTCCCCTTTTTCTCCCCCTCTCCTTTTCCCCTTTTGATATGTGAAAGGTAAGATAAGTGTCTTAACTTAACTGAGTGTGTGGTATAAGTTAACTTAAAGCCAAGTCCAATGAGAGAAAGATTCAAGTGGTTCTTACCTCCTCCCTTCTTCCCCTCTATTACAATAGATCTTTTGTACCTCTTAATGTAATGAGATTTACCCCATTCAATCTCTTCCATCCTCCAATCTCTTTATTGTTCTCCTTCTTGAGGAAGTATTATGTTTAAATCATTCTCTCTGAGTCAAAGGGGAAAATTGGAAGTTAGTATGGAAGAAACTTAGATTAGACCAATACTTCATACCTTATACTAAGATAAGATCAAAATGGATAAAGGATTTAGACATAACAAAATATGATAAGCAAACTAGAAGATCAAGGAGTAGTTTACCTGTCAGGTCTGTAGAAAAGGGAAGCAGTTTATGACTAAGTAAGAGATGGAGAACATCATTAAAAACAAACTAGATGGGTGATGCAGTGGAGGGGGCAGCTAGGTGGCACAGTGGATAGAGCACCGGCCCTGGATTCCGGAATACCTGAGTTCAAATCTGGCCTCAAATACTTAATAATTACCTAGCTGGGTGGCCTTAGGCAAGCCACTTAACCCCATTGCCTTGCAAAAAAAAAAAATCTTAATAGTATTTTTAGGGGCAGCTAGGTGGTGCAGTGTATAAAGCGCCAGCCCTGGAGTCAGGAATACCTGGGTTCGAATCCAGTCTCAGACACTTAATAATTACCCAGCTGTGTGGTCTTGGGCAAGCCACTTAACCCCATTTGCCTTGAAAAAAAAAACCTAAAAAAAAAACCCTAGATAAGTTTGATTATATTATATTATATTATATTATATTATATTATATTATGTTAACTATATTATATTATACTATATTTATTATATTATATTATATTAAATTTTTTGCATAGACAAAACCACTGTAACCAAGATCAAAAGAAATGTAGTAAATTGGGGAACAATTTTTGCAAATAGTATTTCTGACCAAGGACTCATTTCTAAAATATACAGAGAACTGAGTCAAATTTTCAAAAGAACAAGCCATTCACCAATTGACAAATAGTCAAAGGATATTTGAAGGCAGTTTACAGATGAGAAATTGAAGTGATCCATAGTCATATGAAAAATTGCTCTGAATCATTACTTGTTAGAGAAATGCAAATTAAATCATCTCTGAAGTACCACCTCACATCTCTCATACTGGCTGTTATGATCAGAAAGGATAATGATCAATGCTGGAAGGGATGTGGGAAATCTGGGACACTGATGCCTTATTGGTGGAGCTGTGAACTCATTCAGCCTTTCTGGAGAGCAATTTGAAATTGTGCCTAAAGGGCAACAAAAATGTGCATACCCTTTGATCCAACAATACCATTGCTGTGTCTATACCCCAAAGAGATTATGAAAAAGGGTAAAATCATCACTTGTACAAAAATATTCATATCAGCCCTGTTTGTGGTGGCAAAGAATTGGAAATTAAGTGAATGTCCTTCAATTGGGGTATGGCTTAACAAACTGGAATATGTATGTCATGGAACACTATTGCTCTATTAGAAACCAGGTGGGATGGGAATTCAGGGAATCCTGGAAGTATTTACATGAACTGATGCTGAGTGAGATGAGCAGAACCAGAAAAACATTGTACACCCTAACAGAAACATGGGGGTGATGATCAACCTTGATGAACTTGCTCATTCCATCAGTGCAACAATCAGGGACAATTTTGGGCTATCTGCAATAGAGAATACCACCTGTATCCAGAGAAAGAATTGCAGAGTTTGAACAAAGACCAAAGACTATTACCTTTAATTAGAAAAAATGAACCATTATCTTATTTTATAATTTTGCCATCTCTTATACTTTATTTTCCTTCCTTAAGGACATGATTTCTCTCTCATCACATTCAACTTAGATCAATGTATACCATGGAAACAATATAAAGACTAACAGATTGCCTTATGTGGGGGTGGGGGGAAGTAAGATTATTCTCACTTAGTAGTAAATAAAAAAATGAAGAGTTCAGAGACATGTGAGAAGATTTATATTAACTAATTAAGTAAAACCAAAAGAGTAATATATGCAGTAACTACAACAAAGTAAAGGAAAATAACCCCTATGAGGAAAATGGAACATTAATGGAATTCTCAGACAGCAGATAATGTAATATGCCTCAGTGACAAAAAAGGTAGAAACTGTTATTGTAGAATATATATATATATATATATATATGCATATATGTGTGTGTGTGTGTGTGTGTGTATTTAAATGCCCTCATATAAAACTTTTAATTGCTTTTTCTTTATCACAAGGGAGGGTTTGGGGGAAAGGGTGAGAAAAATTGCAATGTAAAGACAAATAGCACTAATAAACCATTTAAAAATTAGAGTTGATCAGGAATACACATATAGGCATTTTGCACTTAAGTAAGAATTTTAATAGTGAAAAGAGAAAAATAGAATGGTAGTTAGAGAGGCAATATAGCAGTGGTCCATTGAGCCTCACCTTTAGCTGTGTGACCAATGCCCCAGGGAACTATTTAAGGCAATAAGTATTTTCCATGCTGAGAGTTCCCAATTAGATGGATTTATAGATCTGGACTTGCCTCTCAGCCTCTTTCCCCCTTAGCAATACAGAGAAAAACAAAAATTTAGAATGTACAAATTTAAGTTAAATTTTTTTTTTTTAGAAAAACAGTACCCAAATAGTTTTAATTTTATTAAGGTACCAAGAGAAAGTGAGAAATTGGAGATATTGAAGAATGAAGAGCCAATTGAGGAAATTAGATCAAGAGAGATTGGTGGAAAGGTCTGCCTCAAAAAATAAGATCAAATCCCTTAGCCTCTAAATTTGAGAGTAGATGTGGAGATAGGAACACTTTATGGTCTAAAGGAAAAGTGAAAAGAGCTTATTATACTGGTCCTTTGCCATTTCAGTTTCATTTTACATCTCCTCATTTTGAATTTGAAGAAGTTATCTGTTGTTGATACATTGTTATCACTGTGGGATCATTTTGACCCTTCCTAGTTAAATTGAATGCCAGGTCTTCTAGTCTGGGGCCTGGAGGAGCAATAAAAAGTGGAAGTCTATAACAGTCAATCAACAGACATTTAGTCAACAGATATTTATTAAGGACATCCTATATGGAATACAAATAGAAACAGAAAAACTGAGAGTCTCTGCCTTCAAGGAATTAGTATTCTAATAGGAAAGACTACTTAAAAAGGAGTTCCTAGGGGAAAGACTAAGAAAACACTGGGTGTGGGTGGCATGATAGATTAAAAAAAGAAAGATGAAGAAAACATCAGCCTCCTCCTTAAAGTTGTTTTGGGAGGAGTTAGCCAGTCAAAAGCTGAGCCCTCTGTTGCAGTGAGTCCTCTAAAGTGAGTTAGGGGTGGAGGAACCTTGCAGGGTGAAGAGATTAAACAGTTATTTGATTGTTTGAATAGAAGAGGCACTTAATTAAACTTTTATTATCTGCTTAGTACCATTAAATTCTAGGGGTAAAAATACAAAAACAAAACAATCCTGAATTCAAAGGATTATTTCTAGTCTAATACAGGGGATCAGAGACTAGGGGAAGGTGCTTTGGTCTGGGAAGTCACAGATATCAGTATATAAAGTCATAGATATAACAGGAAAACCAAGAATGAAGTTTTAGAATAGTCAATTGGCAAAACGTTTTTGGAAATCTTGATGGTCAGAAAGAACCATGGTCAGGTCTATTGGTATCCAAATATACTGTGGTTTTGTAGCCTACTTAAGTTTTCTATTCTTTGGGCAAAACATGCTCAATTAATTCTGGGTTTTTTTTTTAAAGAACTAAGTCTTTGTAGAAATAAATGTGTATCTTTTTGCTTCTGTGAGTGCTGGGAAATCCAGGTAGGAATTAATTCATCAGACCATTCAAAAATATGCTCAATAGAATTATCAGTGCCTATGATTCATATGTATACACATGTATTATAAAAATGCACACATTTATAATACATTTAGACACTTTTCATCTCTGCAGTGGCATTCAGTTCCCTATATTATACTATTCTTCCAAATAGTTAGCACTTAAATACTCCAGTGATGAAAGATGGAATTTAATCTAGTTTTCTAGTGTTGATGAGCTACATTAGCATTTACTAAGTTCTATTCACTGAGATAAAAATGAAACAATCCTTACCCACCAGGAGCTTCATTAAATCAGGAAAGGAAAGCATACTTACTCATTAAAATATCTTTAAAATACCTATAGGTTTATGTGAGTAGATAGGGAAGTTTTGGTTGCTGGAGGAATCTGGAAAAGCCTCATGGGAGTGACTTTGAAACTAGGTTTTGAAGGAAACTATACCTTCTAACATGGTAAATTGAGGGGGAATATATGTTAAAGACAATGATAAGGTTAGCATATATTGACCCGATGCTATGCAATTTATGAGTCCTTTTCCTCTCAAAAACTCTGTGAATATTCAAAAAGAGTATGCATATTATTATCCCCATGTAACCAGGGAAACTGAAGCTCAGAAAAGCCCATTTTGGGTAACCAACTAGTGAGAGTCAGAAATAGGATCCAGGTCTTCTGACTTCAAATTTATGCCATTTCCTCTTTTTTTTCCTGTATTATTAATGATAACACCTGGGTCACTGTGATCTGTCATTTAATCTTCAGGTTAACTTGACCCTTGCCATCTTTTTTTATGTTAATACATTTCTATATTTGTATTTTTCACCCCATCCACCCTCAAAAGCAAAAAGCTTTTGGACATTTTCTTTTAAAAAAAGCAAACAAGTCAATCAAACAGAAAATAGAAGCTTGCAAATATATAATATTCTCTAGACCTCAGTAGTCTAACAGAAATCAAATTTTTCCTGTCCTTGCTACTGAATTCTAATTAGCCACCCTTTGTGTGGTATACTATAAAGAGAAATCAGATTGACTTCAAATCGAAATAGACCTAAGCTCAGTCTTGGCATTTTTATTTTATTCCTTTATTTCTGAGTTTTAGCAGTTGACTTACTTTAAAATTATCCTGTTTTTTAAAAAAATCCTATATAAAAATTCAACTTATTTCAGTTTTTTAAAATATTCAGTTTTGTTATGAACTTAATAAGCATAAACATTTCAATATAGAGAGAACAAGTAAATAGGAATCTGTGTAAAAAATGACAGTTTGATTTTTTTTTTGAGGTTTATTAAAATGTTTTATTGGGAATCTTTTTTCTTATCTTTATCACTACTTTCCAACTTCAACCCCTTGTAATCATCACTCCAAATCAAAGCCTTCTTTTATAAGAATAAAATGAAATAAGCAAAGCAAATCTATATAATAACTATCTTTCTCTTCATCCATCTGTGCATATATATATATTACTAAAAATGTGTGTCATATTCTGCCCCTTTAATTTGTCACTCTGAGTCAAGTAATGAGAGGAGGCATGTTCCATGAGTATTCTTTTGAAAATCATGTTAGGCTAGTTAATTTATCTAAGTCCTAGAGATTTTCAAAGTATCTTTTTTTTGTGGGGTTGTGGGTTGTTGTTGTTTTTGGCATTTTAAAGTATTGTTGTCATTGTGTAAATTCTTCCTGGGGCAGTTAGGGTTGTGACTTGCCTTCATTCACACAGCTAGTCAGTATCTGAGGCCAAATTTGAACTCAGTTCCTCCTGACTTCAGGGCCAATTGTCCTGTGTAAATTCTTCATTTGCAAAGAATATCATAATATGAATGAGTCTGTGTCTTGCCAGTGCTAGACTATGATTTTTGTGGAGACCGTTGTTCAGAATAACTCTAGTAAGAACTACCAAGGTAAAGTGCTGAGAAAGGAGCAAGAATCCAGGAGTCACAAAAATTCAGTAGAGTTGGAATGGATTTTGACAAGGTAGTAAAAAAGACAAGAGATTGTCTTTGTTCCTGACTTCAGCTGCCTGTCTGACTGTCAGACTGACTAATGAATATCATCTGACATTCAAAAAAGATGCAGGTAAGGTTTCCCTTATGGGAAGAGCCCTGGGCTGAATCAGAAGACTGAAATTCTACATCCTGACCAAAGTATACAGTTAGCCTCGCAGCACAGGACCCAGAATATTTGTTCTTTCTACCTCTTTGAACTCCATCCCCTGACTCACTACAGTTTTCAGGTCTGAAATCAATCATCTTACAAATGGATATCGTTGTTCAGAGCATAGACTAGGGAATGAATTAGAATTCAAAGCACCTGCCTTAATGATTGTATGATTATACACCTTCCACATCTATCTCCTCTCCATTCACATAATCATAGCTCTGGTTCAGGCCTTCTTCACCTCTAGCTCAGACTATTCCAGAAGCTTTTTGATTATTTTCCCCTACCTCAAGTCTCTCCCCTGCTTCTGTTCACTAAACATTGATTAAGCATTTATTTATGTGCAAAGCTGAATATTAAAGATAGAAAGAAGCACAGAAACAGGCCCTTCCCTCTGAAAGCTTACAATCTAATGGAAGAGATAACATGCAAACAGCTAGAGTAATATGTGAAGTAAATTTGAAATATTCTCAGAGGATGACATCAGCATGAGGGAGACTTGAAAAGAGTTCTTTCCATGGTTTTCTAAAATTTTTGTTTTTGCAAGGCAGTGGGTTAAGTGACTTGCCCAAGTTCACACAGCTAGATAATTATTTAAGTGTTCTGAGGTCAAATTTGAACTCAGGTCCTCTTGGCTCCAGGGCTGGTACTCTATCCATTGTGTCACCTAACTGCCCCCTGAGCTCATCATTTCTTATAGCACAGTATATCATTCCATCATAGGAGGGGGGGAAAAAAAGAAAAAAGAAATTTATATGATAACTTTATTATGTATTTAAAAGGAATAGTATGTTGTACATAATAGATGTGTAGTTTTGTGTGCAATAGTTTTTATTTTGTTATGGAAATGCTTATCTTGTTCCATAAATTTAAAATAATAATTATATAATGATATATATTATATAATTATATAAAATAATAAAAATAAATTTAAAAAAAAAAACTCCTTGCAGAAGATGAGCTTGCTGAGCCCTGATGGAAACCAAGAAATAAAGGTGAAGCCAGGGAAAATGTACCAGTCTAGTAGGAGGAATAAAAGGGAAAACACAAAATACTTCATTAAAGCCAAATTTCGAAGACTCAGGATGAGCCAAGTCTTGAAAAATACGACCTCCAAATAATCTTTTTTACACCTTAGGCCTTGCCTCATACTCTACAATCTAGGGACACTAACTTCCTTGCTGTTCTTTGAACAAGATAATCTGCCTCTGAACTTGAGTATTTTTTTTTTGGCTGTCCCCCACACCAAAGAACTTTCCTTTCTTTCTCTCTGCCTCTTAACTTTCTTCAGGTTTCAATATTTCCAATCCGCCTTACTTTTAATATCTTATCTCTTGACTATCTCCAACTTACCCTATTTCCTGTTTGTACATTGTTGTTTACATATTGGCTTCCCCAGTAGATTGTAAACTCATAGAGAGCAGAGGTTTCCTCTCTTTGTATTCTTTGTATTTGTTCAGTGATTTCAGTCAGGTCTGACTCTTTTTGACCCCATTGGGGGTTTTCTTGGCAAAGCTAGTGGAGAGATTTTACAAATGAGGAACTGAGGCAAACAGAATTAAGTGACTAGCCCAGAGTCACACAGCTGGTAAGCATCTGAGACTGGATTGAAGTCATGAAGATGAGTCTTCCTGATTTCTGGCCCACCACTATCCATTTCACCATCTAACTTAATAAATACTTTGATTTGACTGCCTGAGGAATATCAAGGAAGCCAAAGTTACTGGAGCAGACTTGCAGTACCTAGCATGACAGAAGACCTATTCAGATGTTTGATAATTTCTGGTCAATTGATTGTGAGTCAATGAATATATGAAAGACAGACTACAATACAGCCAGTACAGCCAGATAGTATTGATGACCCTCAAAAGTATGCTTAAATCTTTCAAAAACTGATGATAAAAATACTTTTGAGTTATTACTGTCCATTGATATTAATACCTTAGTTTTCGTCTTGTCAAAGTAACCATGGGGCTTTCAGTCACCAAACTCTTCAGAAAAAAGAGAGATGGCACCTAATCTGGTGGATACAAAAGGGTGCTCACTTGGTCCTTGAAGCAGCCTTTATGACTGTTGTCATCATATGCACAACATATTATTCCAAACATTTAGGAATTAGGCAAACTGCTAATCTTCCCTGTGCTGTAATTGGTGTTCATTTTGCAGGAGACCTGCAATTTGTTGACTATAGGGAGTTTGTTCAATCTGCTCAGAGCAGCACCTTCTCTGCAGTATTATATTCTTAGAGCAGAGTCTCTTAACCTGTGACCTTTTTAAAAATGACAACTGTATTTCACTGTCATTGGTGTCCCCTTTACAATCCTACTGATTTTGTGCTTTTCAAACAATATTCTGGGATGGGGTCTATAAGTTTCACCTGACTGCTATAGGCAGCCATGGCATTAGAAGGGTTGAGAAGCTCTGCCTTCAAAAGTTGTCTGGTGTACTGAGAAGTGAAGTGATTTGCCAAGGGTCACAAAGCCAAGTGCATCTCAAAGGCTGGCCTTGACCCCAGAACTCCTTGACCTTGTGACTAGCTCGTTAGTCATTATCCAGGCTTTCGTTGAATAGGACTGTTAGCAAATATGTTACATTTTTTTCAAAGTTCATGTAACCTTATCTTGTACTTTTAAAACTTATAAAATGAAACATTTCATGTGTACCTACATGATCACAGATATTTTTATCTCAGTATCACATTATTAGAGGCTCTGTGATGTCAGATAGCTTTTAGAATGTTTTGATACAATATGAATCCTAACATCCTCATTTTTTGTTAACTGAGGGGAGAGTGGGCAACTGAAGAAGGAAAGAATCTCAAGAAAACTTATAAATCAGAGGAGAATGTAACTTGAATGTGAATGTGCAACCTTTTTTTTTAGTGTAGCTGGAGAAAAAAATGCATTTTTGCATTTTGCTTTTTATTTGGCTCTTCCCTAATATCACCCACATTAGTGCTAAAGTCTCTCTTAGAGACTAATTATGCTCTGTCTAAAATATTTTTACTGAATGTGTTTAGAAACAAGACAAAACCCAACCACACAAAAACTCTTGGTTTCAGCTTTGCTTCTGCTCTGTCAAATTCTTATATTCTCTTTGCCTCCCAATCAGAATTAACTCCCTAATTTGCCTGCAGTCCTTAAATCTGCATTCTGTTGAAGTTTAAGGTGCCTCCTTAACCAACTCAGTAGTTACAAAATTGTCTCAACTGCTCCTCCCAGTGGACTCTCACACTATTAGTCTACATCACCAGTAAGAGGACCTCATCCTGACTGTTTAATGTAAAACGCCTAAGAGAAAGTTCCAGTTTCTCAAGAATCACCTGCAGATATGTTTCTAAAGTGAATATTAAAGTGTTTATAAATGTAATTTTTAATTTTTAAAAAAACTGGGGAAAACTTGATACATCCTTATACTGCTATTATAACCTTTATGTTAAACCTCAAAAAAAAAAAAAAAAAGGAAAAACTCACTGAAACTTAGAATATATCCATGAGAAGATATATTTTGGGAACTTAACTGTCTAACCAGCACCTTGGGAATTACCATAAAGACATATATACCACACAAAGAGCATTTTATACTGTTATGAAAGTGGAAGAAAAAAAGTGAAGTGGACATTTACTGTTCCTTCCTAAATGTGAATTACTGACTGTACAGTTGCAAGAGGCATTTTATTTTTTTGGTTCTTTAAAGGGACAGCTGATCCAATGGATTCTCTTTACTGTTCAGTATGGAAAGATTTTGTCAAAAGATCAGATATTTAGTTACTTAATGTCATGATAAAGAAAAGTTTGTTGATGAATGATTTCAGTGGTTTACTACTTTCGTGTTTCCAATATTTCTTCCCTCGTAGGCTTAAAGAAATATCAAAATTTGACTACTTGGATGCTCTTGTATGTGCTCTTCTTGTCTCCTGGCTTCTTCCCTTGTTAGTTTGTCGTTATTTATATTTTCTGTTATTCTGCCTGCTCTCTTGTGCAGAACACATACACCAATGCCGATAAATTACTAGAAGCAGCTGAACAACTAGCTCAGACTGGAGAATGTGACCCAGAAGAGATCTATCAAGCAGCCCATCAGCTTGAAGACCGGATACAAGATTTTGTCCGTCGGGTTGAACAGCGCAAGATCTTGTTGGACATGTCTGTTTCTTTTCATACACATGTAAAGGAGGTAAGGCATCTGTACCCAGAGCATTCCTAATATAAATTATAATTGGATCTAGAAGCAAATTTGAATTTATTGAAGTGTGGATTGTTTAAGTGGATTAGAAAAAGTGATTATCTTCAGGTTGAAAATCATGAATGTGTCATCTAATTTGGTTTACTTCAGTTTTCATCACCCTCACATGCTTATGGACTCTTTTTAAGACATCAGGTTTATTGGTATATCTCTTCTACTTGTCTTTATTCAAGCAAGAATGTAATATGTTCTTTTTTCAAGGAGTGGTTGTTCTGGGAACAGAGTGATTGAGGGAAATGGGAAGAATATATAAAACTGAAACAGCATTGTATTCAAAGAGTTTGTTATTCTTTTTGTCCCTGGATTGGTGCTCTAATCCAATTGCTGGGACAGTTTAATAAGATTTGAATCTGTCTCAGTCTTGTGACTGAAATCATGAGTGCCTTCAGATTTTATCACACCAAGTAGCTCTCAAATGTAGGCTAGTATTAAAAGTATAAAGGGATGCATCTAAGAGACTGTAGAGAGGTTAAGATTATCCTAGTGATGTTAACTTGCCAACTAAGTATTTATTTTTTAGGGGTTTTTTTTCCCAGTAAAATGACTGGGATTGTAAAGGGAGAGGGATAGATGGGGAGAGCTGTGTAATATATTATTTAGCACATGGCAAAGATTGAATTCATGTTTTTCTGACTATACAATGCTAGTGGGAAGGCTTAATTTTCCTGTGTTAATCATTGATCTTACATTTTAATTTCTCTACATTTTTATTGAGTTTTGGGGTGGAAAATGGTGTCTTGTTTGTTTCTATCAACCCAGATGATGTTGGTTTAGGAATTACATTAGCTGTTGGAGATGGGAAGGATGCAAGTTTAAATTTTTTTCAACTGCTATTTTCCAGGAGGAATGCTTTTCTATGGAACCCCCCCCCCTTTTCTAGGAGAACAGGGTATGAATACGTTTCTCTTCAAAATAAAATCAAATGTGGTGAGATTTTACAGACAAGACAGAGGCTAACTGCCTCACTGTGTCACTTCCTGTGATTTCAGATTTTGATCATTGTGAGGGGTGGAAATTTTTCCTATTTCATTAAAGGACTCTATTGTAGTATAGTACTTTGTAAATGGGGAAAGATCCAGGTCTCCTTTTAGTTTGAAGAGATATTAAACTTAGAAAGATTGTGAGATTTGTACAGATTTTGACTGACATAGTAATGTGAGGGATTATTTTCCAAGGGACATTAGTTATATGACCTCTCTGGACCTATTTCCTCATCTATAAAATGAGGAGATGATAATGAAAGCTGACATTTATATTACACTTTAAACTTTTGTCACCAAATGCTCTGTGTATCTTATTCTGTTTGACCCTCACATAACATTGTGAAATAAACAGGACAAATATGTTTTTATTCCCATTTATGATAAACTGAGTCTCAATTTTCTCCTCTGTAGAAAAAAGGAAAATAATTGAACTGATTGATTTGCATGAATATTCCCAACTCTTTAAGTGCCATGATCCTTCAAAATATTTTCAGAAATACAAACTTTTGAACCAAATAATTAAAATAACACTCTAGGAAACCTCTAATTTTGAAACGGGCTATGTTCCAGATTTTATCTCAAAGTCACTTCTTAAGTACTCAAAAGATATTTCTCCCTTTTAAAAAAGCCACTTATTAGTGTCTTTCCTAATTTAGCAAAAAGCCTATTTGTCCATATAATAAAACTGGAAGTATTTTGCATCTGCAATAAAAATGTTAGAAAATAACAAAATTTTAAAATGGTGAACTCTTTCTCTAAATCTATGATCTTGAAAAAACTATCAGGAAGATAGTTTTAGGATTTTTTCCCTAACTTTATCTTGAAAGCTGATACATGAAAGAGAATAAAAGCAAGTTCAGAGAAAAATGAGGAAGAGGAAGGAAAGTCTGTGGAGATGCCTCAGGGTATTTCTATAAACTTTTAAGAGTTTCAGAGATTATGGCACTGGTTCCTCATTATTTCTAATTTCACTTCAAAATACTGCCTTTTCTTTTTTCTTGTGACAAGAAATGTCAATATCCTTAGTAATATTCATGTTTATAGGCCTTGGTTAGGGGTCTTTTTGAAGAGTAGAAATGGAAAGAAGCAAAAGAGAAAAAAGGAATCTTATTGTAAACTAGGGTGTGTGTATGAGAAATTATTAGTAAGGGAATTGCATTCTGGGAGCATGCTGCTTTATAACTATCACAAAGTAAGGGAATTTTTTTTTAAAGTCCAGATCTGTGATTTCTTCTGAAAGGGGCTCCAATTTGGAAATTACCTTAAGTAATGTAGCTCATGAACTTTTCTGAAATTTTTATTCTTGGAGAATCACCTGTGATGTTTAATGCTTAGATAGTTTGTCTGTGTACTCCCAGCTTCATATGAGTCAAAGGCAGAACTTGTACTCAGATCTCCCCACTTTTAAAGACTGATGGGATGGGAGTCAGCAAGACTCATTTCCCTAAGTTCAAATCTGACTTCAGACAGTTACTAGATGAGTGATCCTGGGCAAATCACTTAACCCTATTTGCCTCAGTTTCTTATTTGTAAAATAAGCTGGAGTAGAAAATGACAAACCACTCCACTATCTTTGCCAAGAAAACTCTTAAATGGGGTCACGAAGAGTCAGATATGACTAAAATGACTCCAGCACCTGTCTAGAAGATGAGGACAATATTGCCAAGCAGTTCTTCATGCTAGCCTCTAGGAGACACTTTGGAGGGTGGGGGAGAAATGGGGGTGGGAGAAAGGATGATGGACTAATAAATCCAAAGAGGTATGCCATATACAGTGGTAACTTTGGACAGGGTATTTCATTTCTCTCTCAGTTGGCTCAAGTGTAAAATTAAGGTAATAGACTGGATGTTCTTTAAGGACCCTTCCAACTGTCCTGTTCTGTGATTGCTGGCTAGAGCAGGTTGAGGGAGAGAAATTTAAATATCTTCAGAATAGATGACAAAGAAAAACAGTGTAAAGTTAAAGATTCCTCTTTGCCATAAAGTTGGTCACTGAACAGGCCTAGTTTGTACCAAGTCCTTATGCTAGGTACTGGGGATATCTACCACAGAACCTTTGCCTCTGCCCTCAGGGAGCTAACACTCTATCTGGGAAAATAAGATGCCCACATATATGTAAAGACAAAAAAAGCAATATCAGGCAATTTTTATAGGATTCTCCTAGAAGCTAGGAGAATCAAGAAAGGCTTCCTTATGGCCTTAGCACTGGATCCAACCTTGCCTTATTTATTACTTTCTCTATATTCTGTCATCTCCCACCACCATCCCTTTGTATAGGCTGTAAAAAGTTGCCTGGAATGTATTTTCTGACTCTGTCCATTGAAGTCCTTCTTAGTTTTCAAACCTCAGCTTAAGTCCTGTGCTCTGAATGAAAATTTTCCTAATTTCCCTCCAAATGAAAATGCTGTCTTCCTTCTCAACCTTTCTTTGAACACATCTCTGAATCTCTGACTATTTCATGGACTACCCTAGATCATAAGGCTTTCTGTATATGTTTTAACTCCTCCATTATAGTGTAAACTTTTCAAGGGCAGAAACTATGGTATTTTGTTTTTCATTCTTATGGACTAGCATAATGTCTTTTACAAAAACAGGTCCTTTCATTGTTCATTAAGTTGTTTTCAGTAGTGGTAGGATAGTAGTAGTAGCAATGACAATAACTTTGAAAGAATAAAAGCATATTCTAATATAAGCCTCAAAACAATGTTATCATATAAGTGGTATATTATTAACCACATTTTATGGATGAAGAAATTGAAGTTCAGAGAAACCTATTTTAAATTCAAGCAACTAATAAGAGGAAAGGCAATAATTTAATCCCAGATTTCTGACCTCATGGTTTTCACGTCTCACTACATCAGTCTGGGATTAGAATGAATCATTATCATGAGTTGTTGCTTCGTAAATGTCATTTCCGTTTTTTTCCTTGACCTTATTGTTAGTTTTCAAAAGGAAAGGAAAACTTGTGTGTTTGTGTGTGTGTGTGTGTGTGTGTGTTTTAAGACAACTATTCCCTGATGGCTATGCTTATATTCATTTATCTTTATAATAATAGTATTCCAATGAAAGTTTGAATTATGTCTGATGACAAAGTATTATGATGTCAATGTCAATATATATATAATATATGTATATATTTTATATATATATATATATATATATATCAGGAAATCAATTTTAAATGGAATTGTGTTTAATTTCAACTGACTTATAAACTTCAGAAACCAATATTTTCAGTAGGTGACTAGTATACAACTGCCTGAAACTTCCCTGAGACTTGGACCTGTCTTTAAAGGTTAAATACTTTCCCCCTTTTAGATCTCTTTACTCAGGTTGGAATTCTCAAGTTCATTTATTCTGTTATTTTAAGTTACTCTCTAGTACTTCAAAGTTACCAGAGTTCCCAAGCAATGGCCATTGTACTCAGATTGATGACCAAGTAAGAATTTAGAAATAAAATGAAGAGCTGCCAGGTAAAATTTACAAAGGGACAGATGTGTTTTTACAGTACAGAAATTTAGGGAAGTTGACCCAGGTGCTTTGGAATGTTGCCTGATTATCCCCCTAGATACTATTTGACTCCTTGTTAGAGACATTCAGTCTTTAGATTTATTTTTCCCCTGAAATCCAAAGGGTTTTTTTTTTTTGCACTATTTTTTATTTGTTTACATAAGGCTTCCATTGCCATAGGAATCTCTGTAGTAGGGACTGAATGTTGGGGGGGAGGTGTTTGTGAAGGAAGGTAAACATTTTTTAAAATTGTTTTTGATAAGGAGAAGTGGTAGGTTGTTTTGATTTTATTTAAAGCATATCTTTCAGGAATCATGTTTTAAACTCATATTGCAAGGCTGCTCCCCTAATTAGTTTAAGAAGAAATTAAAAGGTGCAGTAAGGTAAAATTGAAGCAAAAAACTAATTAAATGTGTTTTCACCAAATGTCATTAAAGATAGACAGCATAAAAGTAGATCAGTTGAAAAATGTGGACCAATTCTTCTAGAACAGAGCATATAATTTAAAACAATGTTGATGAGGCTAAAAAATGCAGGTTTGCCCTATTCCTGCTATGCTTGCATTTGGAGTCCCATAGAATTAAGTGCAAAAGGCTTTCTTACCCACACTATTAGAGAAATTAACCCTAGCTCCCAACTGTTTGGAAGCTAGGTTGGTCCTATTGCTCCTTTCCTCCAGATAAAGAAGTCCTGCAAGTTTTCAATAGTCGGTTTATTGTTCTCAGAAAAGCATGCAATGTTGATACCACTAAAACCACAAAGATAAATGAAAGATAGAAAATACACTGAGGCTCAATGATGTCTGCTCTTTGACTGTTTTTTTTTCCCTCCTCTGGAAGGATAGTGATAGCATTGTAGAGTTGTCCATGACCAGAACAAGATTAAAATTTGATAGGGAAATATTAACAAGATAAATTTAAAAATCAATAGATAATGTCAGTGCTACTTAGTTTTTTTATAGTTTTATTTAGCTGTGTGACCTTGGGCAAGTCATTTAACTCTGTCCCAGTTTCCCTCTTCCATAGAATGAGCTGGAGATGGAAATGGCAAACCACTCTAGGATTTTTGCCAAGAAAACCTCAAATAGGGCCATGAAGAGTTGGATTCAACTGAAAGTCCTAAACAACAATAACAAAAATGTTAACATGTGGTTTTCTAAGTCAACATGTGACTCTAAGGGGATCATAACTTGCCAGTTGTGTTAGTTTAGTTAGCTTAGTGTTCCCTGTTTCTATTTAAGTTTGGCCCCTCTGGGTTGGTGGACAGAGACCCACTTCTGACACAGAGTAGCTTTGTGACCCCTGAGGAGATCACTTAAACTCTCAGGGCTCCAAGCAGATCTCTAAATTGTCAAAGAGTTGCTGATCTTCACTGGAAGTCCTACATATTTTTTTTAAGCCAGACCCAAGAAGATCATCCGTAACTCTGTAACTTAGAACCTTAATTGCCACATCCATACAGCTAACATGTCTTAGAGATGTCCGTAGAGGATCTAACCCTACTGCTTTTTTTTTAAATTTATTTAAGGCAATGGGGATAAGTGACACCCAAGGTCACACACTTGGTAGTTATTATTAAGTGTCTGAGGTCGGATTTGAACTCAAGTCCTCCTGACTCCAGGGCCAGTTCTCCATCCACTGTGCCACCTAGCTGCCCCTCCCTACTACTTCTTATCATTGAAGTCACAGGCCTGCTTTGTGAGTGGGATTGCCAAAGATATTATGATTATTGTAAATGAAGAGCCTACCCGTTAAAAGCACCTGACATTCCTTGATCTGGACCAGCTGAGTCCATAGGGAAAGGAGAGAATAGGGAAGGAAGGAAAGAGAAAAGTAATAAATAGGAGGGAGAGTCAAAGAAATAGGATAGAGAGAAACACAGAAGGGAAGCCCTCTCAAGAGATCCAGTCCTTTTAGACAGAAAAGAGAGACTGCAATTCAGAGCAAATATTAATTCAGTCAACTAAGGGATATCTGGGGTCCTTCCATCCACATTACAACTGAGCTATCTTTGGTGCATTGTCTTTCACATTAGTGTGAGCTCCTGAAGCAGGTCTCACTTATAAATTTCTATCCCCAATGCTTAACTCAATGCTTGCTACATAAAATAAGTAGTTAATAAATGAATTTTTATTCAGTTTCATTCATTTATTAGAGATGTATGTTTTTTTCTGTATCCATCTCATTATGCAGGTATGAAAGAAATGGGAAAAGACCATGTAGGTTGAGGTGGAGGATAGATAGGTAGAATGGAGGTGGGCATTTCTACAATATTATGTATACTAGGCAAAACAAAATAAGCAACTGATCAGAAAATACCCTAATATAAAACCTATCTTTAGCCTTATGATATAAATAAAAGTATCGATTAGTATTCGTTGTAGCCTACATCTCTGTGATCTACTTGAAAGCAATAAAATGAAAGTCACCCTTAGGCATGTGATTTGGGTCATTGGGGGAATTGTATTTGATGTGCTGATCAGGAGACTGCATTGTGAAATATAGGTCTTGGAGGTGGTAAAATAAACCTTTGTCTTAACACAAGATTGCTGTCCTTTAACTACTTGATCTTTAAGGCCTCTGTTTTGTCAGTGTTCGATTAGATTGCAAAATGCTGAAGCAAAAACTTTTCCTCTTCTGGTTGTAGTGTTACTACTTCACAGTCAGAACTGTGTCTAAAAAAATAGAAATCAATAAACAGTAAACAACATAGGTAAAACAACAATTAAGAGCCAAACCTTTTTATCATGCATTCAAGTTGAGTTGGGTTTTTTTTAATCTCTCTGCTTTTGTTTCTAAACTTTTCAACTGGGCTCACAGATTTTAAACTTTTTGACTATATGGTTCTCTGAGATAGTTTTCTATGTTTGGGTTCCCTAAATCTGAATAAATTACTGCTGGTGACTAATCTAGTATGACTTCATCAGGAACAGTGCATGCAAGAGTAACTTCATTTTCTTTTTTGAGAGGGTTACAAGATTTGTCAATCAAGGAAATGCCATTGATATAGTTTACCTAGAAGTTAACAAAGCATTGACAGTGTAAAGGGCCCTGACTTCTATGTCAGATGTAGGTTTGAATCCTAACTTTCCCACTTATTATCTGTATGACCATGGCCAAGTAACAATTTCACCTAATCCCAGTTCCTTTTGTGCAAAATTAGGAAGTATGGGTAGACTGGTGGATGCCATGGTCTCTTCCAGCTCAGCCTGTGATCCCCTGTAGACTCCAGTAAAATGTTTCTAAAATCTTCCTCTATAGTGCTTAAAAATTTTTTCATTGATTAAATACATACATAGATGATATGCAGATGATGTCAAACTGAAACAGATAATCTAACCGCGAGCATGACAGACTATGACATTTAAAAAGTTTGAGGGACATAAGTTTCTGGGTAATTTAATCATTCTACTAATAAGGCTAAGATGTTTATTAATAAAAGAAAGATCTTGGAATGCCTATGTGAGCCCTCTGGCAGTGGGTTCACAATTTATATGCCTTTGGTAGGTGTTCCAGAGGATGGTAATCAAATCTGATTAGCTAAAAATTAGAGAGAGATATCAATTTTCATCTCACCTATAAGACAAAAGAAAGAATTCACATTTTCCCAAACCTATTTAAGTAAATATAGTAGGTAGGAATCCTCCCTTTATCCCAAACTTAGAATTTCTTTTACTATTTTTCAATTGGATCTTTAGTCTGGAAGTCTTTGAGCAAGATAATCCACATTAGTTGATTTCTGGATAAAGAAGTAGAAAAAGTAAAACCTTGGTCTTGATTCAGTAATTAGTTATTAAATACAAAAGAAAAAGTTCTTTCTAGGCAATCAACAAGCAATTACTACATGCTTAAAGTGTATATGCTAGGACATCTAGGTTGTGCAAAGAGAGTACAGGACCTGAAGTGAGAAAAATTCACTTACTTAGGCTCAAATCCAATCTGACACTAGCAGTGTGCCTCTGGGCAAGTCACTTAATCCTTTTTGCCTCAGTTTCCTCATCTGTAAAAGGAAATGGCAAACTACTCCAGTATCCTTGCTCTCCCCACTTCCAAAAAAAAAAAAAAAACAAGCCCAGAGTCATGAAGAGTCAAATAGGACTGAAAAACTAGACATCAATCATATTGTGGACCATGTACACCACTTAGTATTAAGGATATTAAAAAAAACAACATGGTCCCTGTCCAAAAAGAAGTCACATTCTGACATTCTGATGAATTCAGGATCTCAAAAGATCTAAACAGACTAGAACACTGATCTCAAAGATCTAAACCATCTAGGACATATATCTGAATAGAGATAAATCTAAAGTTTTACACAAGTTCTGGAAATTTATTTCACTAGTATGAGATGGATGATGAAAAATAGCAAGACCATAATTAACCTATTCAAAATAAGACAAAATGAAACCTGAGCATTTTAGTAGAATGCAGCTTCTCACTATGAATCAGCAATTAATGAATGAATATATTTATTGCATGCCTCCTGCGGACCAAGCCCATTGGTATTAAAAAAAGAAAAGCAAATAATCCTTGCTCTCAGAGATCTCAGCAGCCAAAAAAGCAAATTCACTGTTTAGGCTGCATTAAGAGAAGCACAATATCCAGGATGAGAAGGTTGTAGAACCACTTAGCTTTTGTAAGACCACATCTGAGTTATTGTTTTCAGATCCATTCTTCTTTGTATGGAAGGACTTACATAATATGGGTCTCACTCAGAAGACAACCAGAATAATGAAGGGACTAGAGTTGTCCTGGGCTGCTTCTGTTTCTGTCAGTTATTGGGTAGTTTTTTGTTTGATATTGGAACAACAAGGATAAGAATTGAGGACACTTGAAATTGATTCAGCTAATGAAGCTTCCCTTCCTGAGCTGCCCCTCATTTTCCACCAGGCAGGCTTCAGAGTACCTGGAGCTCTTTGTGGCTTTTTTGTACTAGACACAGGAAATCTTTAGTCCCCACAATCCAAAATCTCAAGAATGGTCACAATAATTTTGTGCAAAAACTAGCCTATCATGGGGGAAGGCCTTAAGGATATGGCTTCCAATAGAAGTGTTAATGTCATAATAGAAGTGCACTCTGTATATTTAGCCTGGAGAAGACAAAGGACAAAGTCACCATACAGAAGCAGCTAGGTGGCTCAGAGGATAGCCTACTTGACTTGGAGTCAGGAAGACCTGAGTTTGAATCCTGACTGTTTGACCAAGGGCAAGACATTTAAACTTATCTGTAAAATGAAGGATTTGAATGGGTTCTAAATTCCCTTCCCTCCATAGTCTGTAATCTTCAGTATTTAATGAACTCTCCCAAGTTGGGCAGATTAAACTTGATTTTTATAGGCTCCAGACAACTGCGCTTGAAACAATGGGGACAATGAAAAGCTATCTGCCAATTCCAGTTGTCCAAAGGCGGGAGGAGCTGCTCAGATGATGAGAGATTTTCTCTCACTGGAGGTCTTCAGGAACTAGTTCTATAAAAGACCTCTGCGTTCACCTGCGATACTGAGTTTCTGGACAAATGCTGTCCTAACAAGTAAATTAGATGTGGAAAATGAAAAGGTCAGGTTTCCAAAGGATTTGCTTGTCATTTCCCCAAAGCTTTATGATTGCTTATCTTCTTGAGAAGGGGATTGTCATTCAAGTTCTCAGAATATTCAGAGTGGTCAAAGACAGGTGCCTTTTCCCATTGAGCATGGGAAATTTTGGAAAAGTCCTAGTTATGACAACTGACTTAGAGAACACCACCAAGAAAGTCCTTCTGATGGGGGATTTCTATGTCAGCCCTTACACTTCTAAAAGCTTGTATGTTACATGGAGTCAGACTTGATAGTGTTTAAGAATAGCTTTTCTTATAATTTTATCAATTTAAAATTTTAATCTAGATCAGTGGATAATGGCCCCCCACCCATTTCTGGCAGGTAGCTTCAGTTTATAGCTCAAAACAAGACAAATGAGAAATTATGCTTAATTAAATGAAATTTTAAAATGAAATATATTTGAATATATAATAAAAATTTAAATGATGTCACATAAATCTTAAAATCCATTGCTCATTTCATACTGAAGGCCTATTTTTCCTAAGGAGTGCTATGACCTATAAGGAATCCTTATGAGAAATTTTAGGGCAGCTGCCTCTTATTAAGGTTTTTGAAATGCTGGAAGAAATGCTTTTAAGTGGAAGGTGGGGGTGGGGAATCCCATAAAGGGATAAAGGGGTTTGAGTGTGCTCCAGGCTAGAAGAAAGATAAACATTACATGACACATTACCAGTAGTTGTTGGAAGGGAACTGCAGCAGACAGGGTGCTATGCAGCAAATGGGATGAGTGGCAAGGGGTAGCCATTTCTTTTTTTCTTATTTTTTTTACTTTTTATTATATAAATATTTTATTTGTTTACCAGTTATATGCAATAGTCGTTTCTACCTATCACTTTTTGTATTTTACATTTTACGATTTTTTCCCCAGTCTCTCTTCCCTCCCCCCACTTTCCCCCCACAGAAGGTAATCTGATAATCTTTACATTGATCAAAATTGAATGTGTTGAGAGAAAAAAACATATCCTTGTGGAAGAAATGAAATATTAGAGATACCAAAATTATGTAGGACAGAAGACAACTTTAAAAAAAAAATTGAAGGTAATAATCTTTGGTCTTTGTTTAAACTCCATGGTGATTATTGCACTGATGGAATGAGCAAGTCCATTAAGGTTGATCATCACCCTTGTGTTGTTGTTAGGGTCTTCAGTGTTCTTCTAGTTCTGCTCATCTCAGCATCATTTAATGCAAGCCTTTCCAGGCTTCTGAAATTCCATCCCTCCTGGTTTCATGTTCCATAGTATACATATACCACAATTTGTTCAGCCATTTCCCAATTGATGGACAGCCCCTCAATTTGGGGCAGCCATTTCTGCACCTGAGTATTGTATTATTATCTCGAGTATTATGCGGCAAAAGTCGAATCTACAGCTATTATCTACAATTCAAATCTGGCATTCACTTGGGGACAAGTATTGCCTGCCATTTGCCTTCCTGTCTAGTCACTTGAATAATAAGCTGCAGTGCCTCAAAAATGGTACTTAGGTGATAAAAATGTGATAGCTAAAGTGAATTGCACTAGAACTTAGTCCTGACTATTGTTGGGAGACAAGTATACACTTTCCTTATGATGTTTTCCCATGTGATAGCAAAAGAAATGTTTGTTTTGTCTATCTCTACCTCTCCACCCTGTTTTTCTCTGCCCTGTCTACACACACACACACACACACACACACACACACACACACTTTCTCTAATTTTAATCTTAACCTTCCAGATTACTGAATCTATAGAATGATCTTGCTGGTATTAACATTTGTAAGTAATTTGTGAATGATACTACTGAGATTAATTAGACCTGATGGCTTAGCAGGAAGGGAACCTTTCATCTGCTTTTAATAAAAAGAAAATAAAAAGTAACAAAAACTTGTCCATCTGGATTGTCTAGTATTATGGTATGTAGTATTTATCTTTTTCTTGCTCATCCAAAAAGTCCTGGCTAGGATTTTTTCCTAGCCCTGTCCATTTTGAGATTGTTGTATGTTGTATGTACTAGAAGATCAAGGTCATACAAAGAACATTTCTGGCACAACAGAAGTTTGAATGATCCAAGAAAATACTTTCCATTTTCAAATGAAGGATAAAGCAACCTGATCTCAATTTTACTTGTTCCACCTTATTTTATACTTTTTTTAGGCCCTGGGTTATTAGACAGTCTCTTCTGAAATTTTTAGGTCATTTGAGGGAACCAGGTGGTGACACTGAGGGCTTGGCCAGGCTCTGTTTCTGGAATTGCTTCAGCGGCCTCGCACTGGGGTTTTTGTTCATCAGTTTCCCAGCAGCTGCTTAGGTTTCCCAGAAAAGATCATTCACTTTTGAATCTAACTGATTCTTGCTGAGTTAAGTAAAGAAGTTTTCCTCCTTAGCCTCCGCAAATATGCAGAGTGAACTGGGACAGGCTTTTGTAATTTTATGTAATGCCTGGGAACCTTCCATTTTATTTAAAAGACACACAAATAACAGCCCCCCCCCCAACCACCTGTAGCTTTTTGTCTTGGGACTCCAGGCTCATTTCATTCTCTGCATCTGAAAGTTGATCTTTCAGAATTGTTTCCTTTATCCTAAGTTCAATTCTTAGTTATCCATGGTAATAGTAAAAGAAAGTAGTGAACCATGAACCTTCAGTCCCCATGGTAGTGTTAGACTGCGGAAAGTGGAAGTAAGGGTGGGGGTCAAAGGTTGGGGCCATGGGAGGACTCCCTACATTTCCCTCCAACAGAAAGTTGGGCCCCTGTTTAACCCCCTTAATTTGTCCGTCTCTTCCTAAGCTGGGCTCAGGCCAGTGCCATCCTCTGATCCCTGTTAGCCAATTCTAGATGAATATCTCATGTGAGATGAAACTGATCTGAGGTATCAATAAATGATGATAGGAATAAAACCAATTACTTTACTTTTCTATTGTACTGAACAATTATTCAAAATTTTATTTATTTTTCCAATTGCATGCAAGAAAATTTTTAGCAATCATTTTTTTATGAGTGAGTTTCACATTTTTCTCCCTCCTTCCCTTCCCCCCCCTTCCCCTTGATAGAAAGATCTAAGATAAGTTATAAATGTTTAACTGTATTAAACATATCCATATTAACCATGTTGTAAAAAAGAATCTAATCCAAAAAAGGGGGAAAAAAGCATTAGAGGGGGCAAAAATCATAATACATTATACAAATTTAAGAAATTGAAAATAGTTAAGCTTTCGTCTGTATTCAAACTACATAATTTCTTCTTTGAATATGAATTTTCCGCCATAGGTCCTTTAGACTTTTCTTTGATTATTGCACTGCTGAGATTAACAAGTCCATCATAGTTGACCACTGCATAGTATTGCTGTTAGTGTTGCATTGTATAACTTTCAAAGCCTTTTTGCACATATTATCACAGTAGTGCCTCTCAAACCAGAGAGTTCTGGTGGATAGTTATTGTGTGTTTTAAAGGGTAGGAAACTTCACAGAAGCTGTAGAGCTGGGAATAGCTTCTAGATCTGACTCAGTTGACTGTTCTCAAATAAAAACTTCCCTCCATTATGCCACTGTTATCCCCCACCCTAGTGTTTTAAAGTTATTTCTTCCCAATTATTTTTCCCTTTCAGCTTTTTTTGTCACAAACAGAAATTGTGTTAATAGTCCAGTGCATTCATAGTCAGTTGCTTTTAGCATAAGACGTCTTTTTTTCATGATACTTTGGTTATTTAAGTTAACTTCATATAGTTTGAGAGGCTGGCTAATTTCATAGCTTTAATCTTTGGGTTATTCACATTAAAATTATACTGTATTCAGTAACAAGCCAACAAGCATTTTATTAAGCAGTTACACTTTGCCAGGGCAACTCAATGGCACAATTGTTTGGAGCTCTAGGTCCAGGAGTCAGAGTCTTCCTGAATTCAAATCTGCCCTCAGATATTTAGCTGTGTGACTTTGGATTAGTCTCCTTTTCTGTAAAATAATCTGAAAAAAATCAAAAACAAAAACAAGTTCCAGTACCTCTGCCCAGAAAACCCCATTACAACTGAAAAATAGGTACTGTGGTAAACGCTTTGCTATGTTCTGGAAATATTTTTTAAAAAGGCAATCTCTACTCTCAAATAATTTACATTCTAGTGGGGAAGTCACATAAAATGAAGCTGAAATGGAGGGGATAAGGAGAGGGGTTGGGGAGAAAGGAGTTTCTTGAGGGGCAAGTTCATAGAAGTGCAGCCTAGTAGGCAATGAAGAGATGGTCAACCTGAAATGGAAGTTCTAGGAGGATCCATCCATCCATCAGAAGAAGGGACTTCAGGGTATTTTTCCAAGTATGAATTCCAAGACCAGAAGTAATTTTTCAGGATGAAGAAGTTTCTGGGCTATGGTGGGGAAATTCAAAGGAGTACAGCATGGTACCTAGGTACCAGCTTAGTCTTCATTATTTCCAGTGTTTATTCTTACTAACTCTTTATCATATCTCTTTCCTTAGGCCTTCTTTTTACATCTATTTATTTGCATTTTCTTTAAGAGCTGCTTTTTATTGTAAAGACTTTTTTTGTGGCCACCCCTGTTAGTAGCTCTTTTTTATAGTTTTCTAGACAGATTCTCCAAGAAACTTATTTTATTAAGGATATTATGAACATAAATGCTTACTGGTCTCTTTAGCATTTTAAAAACATTGCTTTATATTTGAGAACCAGATTATAGGGAACCAGATTGCAAAATAATTAACTATAATTTAGGAAGGTAGGTTTTCATTATTTAAGTAAATGAAATCCATAGGTGGTTCTCCAAGCTTTTTCATTATAATTAACATTCAGTTCTTTCATTGAATCCTCTATCAGCATTCCTGTAATAAAAACCAAAACATTCTAATTTATCTTTCTCTGATAAAGGTAGTGGTAAACATTAAAATGATCTTTAAACCAGTATCAACAGTATTAGTTAAAGATATGCATAATCCCCATACTATATAAATAGATATTGAGTTTGTGTGATCAGACCTGTGATTTCATGTTGTAGGGAATTACCAGTGAGGAAATTTCCTCTACCAATGCAGTAGAAATTTGGCCAGGATATAATTGAGAATTCATTATATTTTAATTAACATTAACAATCCAAATATTGTTTAAACAATTATCATTAAAATCTCATAATAAAACCAATAGGGGTGATTTTCAACCATTCTGTTATTCTGATTTGATAGAAATTTAACTGATCGTTTTACATGTAAGGGGTGGTCTTTGCCATTACTTTTAGGTTTGAAATAGTGTCTAGTTTGGGTAGTACCCACCAGGTAAACAGTGGTGTTTGTGTTAGAGAATTCCCAAAATGGTTAGATTTCCCAGGATAAGTAAATAAAATCAGAGATTCTAAAGACAATCCCATTGAAATAGCATAACACCTAATTTCTTATCTCTTGCCAAGAAAAAATAGACAATTTTAAAGCAAGTTGTATAAAACCATAAACACAATATGATTGAACTTGAACTTTGAAACATTTTTTCCCACTAATCGCCAAATGATCATAATCAATTTCCAGCCAATTCTGAGAGCAGAACAATTCAACTTGAACTTTGTCTTCCTGTCAAAAGTCTTCCAAGGCTCAGTAATATCTTGGAGTTTGTCTCCAGACAATAGTTATTACAGATAGCTTTCCCCTATCAGTGCTTATTATACCTTAAATTCTCATCCCATTTCTTTATAAAAGGAAGAAAATGACTTTTTTGTTTCGCATAACTTTTTGTTTCACTAGATTTAGCTAAAGGGAGAAGAGAAGTTTCAACTGCAAATCACCCTGTGTGACTGATGCTGCAGTGGGAAGAGTTCAACCCTGCATTTTTTTTTTCTCAGGTCCATGTCTGAGTTCATTGATGTGCCTTCAGGAGCAATTCCATCAATATTTTTGTGAATACTTGGTGTCTCTGAATTCAAGGCTCTGAGGGAGGGGGGGAAGATTATTGGGTTACTTCACCTCCCTCCCCTTTCCCTTGCTCCCTAAATCATACCAGCCTCTTAGATATTGAAGGGGGTATAGGGACCAAGCCAAATTAATTTTTTTAATGTAGCATGATTGAAAGTGTCCAGATTATAAAAAACCTTCTGTGGAAAGAAGAACTGAAGAAACACAGAAGGAAGAATATTATGTGATAAGCATTTGGGGGGGGGGTGATAAAAGTGAAAAAGTTGTAAGAGTCAGATGCAAAAGGTTAATGAGCTAGGGTTAAAGATCTTACAGAGTAATTTTAGTCCTTGATAGTATGGTAAAAAGAGATAGATTTCTATTCAGAGGACCCATCTTCAGATCTTACCACTGCCACTGTTGTAGTTGCTATAGTCAAGTCACTTAATTTCTCTGCACCTCAGTTTCTCCTTCTGGAAAATGAGTGGGTTGATATATGATTTCTAAGATCCTTTCCCAAAAAAAGAAGAAAAAGAAATCATGGGTTGGGGAAGATAAGTGAGCATGTGTGTGTCTGTGTCTGTGTGTGTCTATGTATCTATGTCTCTAGGTCTGTGTGTCATATCTGTGTATGTGTCTATGTGTGTTGTATGTTTCTGTGTTTATGTATCTTGGTGTCTATATGTCTGTGTATGTATGTCTATATCTGTGTATCTCTGTGAGACTGTGTATCTGTGTGTCTAAGTGTCAGTCTATCTGTATTTCTTGTATGTCTATGCATGTTTCTGTGCCTGTATATCAATGTGTGTGTATATCTCTGTGTATCCGTGTATCTGTGTGTATTTCTATGTCTAAGTATATGTATGTCCATATGTGTCTCTGTGTATATCTATGTCTCTGTGTTTCTATGTATGTGTATCTGTGTGTCTATGTCTGTATGTGTCTTTGTATGTCTAGGGGTGTGTGTGTGTGTAAGAGCAACTATTTGTAAAAAAATAATTTTTACAATACTTGGCATATATATATATATATGTGTGTGTGTGTGTGTGTGTGTATATATATATATATATATATATATATATATATATATATATCATCCTCCATGTGCCATATATTTGTATATCACCTACTATGTGCCACACACACGTCATCTATGTGATATAT
The DNA here is from genome assembly GCF_037893015.1 of Macrotis lagotis. Lineage (NCBI taxonomy): Eukaryota > Metazoa > Chordata > Mammalia > Peramelemorphia > Peramelidae > Macrotis > Macrotis lagotis. The sequence continues at coordinate 352,479,130 of NC_133666.1, forward strand.
ATATATATATATATATATATATATATATATATATATCACCTACTATGGCCACATATGTATATATATATATATCACTCATGTGCCTAATAAGTGCCTTGAGTTCTCTTTTAACAATTTATAGTTACTCTTATAACCCCATTTAGCAGTTGAGGAAACTGAGGCAGACTGATATTAAGAGATTTTGCCCAGGGTCACATAGCTAGCTAAAGTTTTAAAGTCATATTTGAACTCAGATCTTCCTGACTAGGACCAGTGTTCTATCCTCTATACCAAAAGAAACACAATTCTCTTCTGCCTTCAATTTGCCTTGATGTTACCTCTGTTCAAATGCCATGGCCCTGAATTTGCCTGGCCAAAACTGCCCTTCACTGAATTCTAGAATTACTTTTCCCACATGCTCCCACTTTGCAGCCCTTATCAAGAAATAACCTTAAATTGTTCCCAAGCTTAGATGTTATTTTGCTGTCATCATGGGCAAGGTTTTGCAAACTAGAAACAATAAATGACTCTTAACTCAAAGGTTACTACTATCCCCAAGTTTTAACACCTTTTCTTTTCTCATTCTATCTTACAGGTTCTTTACTCTCACTCCATTAGAAAATATGCCCTCTCACCTTGTTTTTTGATATGATTGGTTATCTAAAGCATATTCACTGGCCAGATCTTTCAGCATTCATTCCTTCTTCTGTAACATGTAAACCAACCTTCCCTTGTGATTCAGGGTTACTTCTTCTAGACCTCTTCCTCTGTATTCTTACAATATGACTTCTATCTAGGTCATTTTCTCATTTTTCCTAAATTTGCAGTTTCCATGACTCTTAGATCTCCATTAGTGAAACTAGTCACACAGTTATACTGCATGGCAAATTCATTCATTTTTCACCTAGTTTTTAACTAGAAATCCAGGCAGCCTTCTACTCAAAATTATGACTAGCGTTTCCCCCAGGTCTAGGTAGGTGAGAGTGGTGATTCAGAAAAATGTTATATAATAATTACAATAAACAAATTGCCATTACTTATATAGTGTTGCATGTGTGTACACATGCATTACGTATACATCTAGATTATTAGATATGTCTACATGTGGATTGATAAGAAAGATTTCTCACATTATTACACATTATTACACATTATAAATAGTCATTTCCACAAAATTTACCAGTTCTTTTGCAGGATGATTTCATTTTTTAGTTTTTTTTTTTTTAGTTGATCATTTCTTTATACCATATTCCTTGAATGCTGGCTCATGTCAGTAATTTTTTTCTTAAACCTACAGAATATGCAATTGTGTTTGTTTCTTAAAATCTACAGGTTTCCTTCTTTTTTATCGTTTTCTTTTTTTTTTAAACTTTTGCAAGGTAGTGGGGTTAAGTGGCTTGCCCAAGGCCACACAGGTAGGTAATTATTAAATGTCTGAGGTCAGATTTGAACTCAGTATTTCCTGACTCCAGGGTCGGTACTCTATCCAGTGTGCCACCTGGCTGTCCCAATCAGGTTTCCTTCTTGCTACATTTTTTTTCTTAAAGGCCTCAATCTTTCTTTTAATACTGATGCATTTTTTTTAAACCAGTCATTTACACACACTAAGCCTCTTTTTAACATAATAATATTAATTTTTATTATGTTCCAGGCTCCATGCCTAGTGCTTTACAAATATTACCTCATTCAATCCTCACAACAACCCTGCAAGATAGGGGCTATTTTTATTACCCCATTTCACAGATGAAGAAACTGAAACAAATTTGCCCAGAGTCACACAGCTGATTAGTGTTAGATTTAAACTCATGTCTTCATGGTTTCAGACCCAGCATTGTATCCATTCTACTTCCTAGGTTAAGTGTGAACCTTCTGGATCAAAGTATATTAACATTTTAATCATTCTTTTTATATTTTCCAAATTGCTTTCCAGAATGGAATGTTTGTATCAATTCACAGCTCCACCAACTTTTCATTAATGTTAACTAATTGACTCATCTTTCCATTTCCCTCTAGCAATGACTTTCAATCTTTTGTTATCTTTGCTAATTTGTTGATTTTGAAATGGAATCTCAGGAATGTTTATTAGTGATTTGGAGCATTCTTTCATGTGACTACAAATAGTTTGTAATTTTTTTTTTGAAAACTTTTTGTTCATGTTCTTTGACTGTCTATTGAGTTTTGGGACCATATGGATATCAGAGAAATGGACCCACACATACAAAGTTGCATAGGAAGATGGGTTGTCCCTTTGAATTCATAAATTAATTAATTAATTCCTGACAAAGAATTTTCCCATGCCATGAAATCAGAGACCCATTTTAATTTTTAAAAAAAGAATCCATTTCAGTGTAGTGAAAAGATATATGACTTGAGAAATTCCCTCTTTCCTGCCCCTTCCATAGTGGGCTAGAAAGTACATACTTGTCTTTCTCAGTACAAACAGATGGTATAGCTTTTCATTAGAGGGTCATATTTAATAGTTTTAAAAAGTTCATTTTAATGAGCAGTTTTCAGATGTAACCAACTGTAATGTTAACGTCAAGCATTAAAACATAAAGTCAGTAGGTTGCTATGTGCACAATATTGTTCATTGCTTAAGACTTTTTGGATATAAAATTTCATATTCAGCAATTTGTATTTTATGTTATGTTTTGTAGCTTTAACATTTTGCTTTTAATTCAACTCAAGAACTATTAACTCATGTTATTACATAATTCCTTTGTTATTATCATTATTTAATAATTAAAATATTAAGCCATGCAATTATTTTAGATAGAGGCAATAATTAGGAGAAACAGGAAAGAATACACATCGATTACCTTTTCCTTTCCATGATAAATCTTCAAAACATACATATCTTCAAACATTTAATTGTAAAGTAATGATCTTATCTTCTTGAATGAAAGAGAAACTTAAAGAACCTATTCTAAATGCATTCTACAACCTTTCTTAGATACTCCTTTGCATCTCATCTTTGATACAGGTCAGAACTAAGGAAGATAGGACACAGGGCAAATAATGAGATTATTATTAAAATGAAATATTTGAATTTTATCCCCCCAAAACACTCAAAATTCTGTTCTCTAATTCATAGCTACCGATTATCTCTGTTGGAATTGCAATTCTAGAAGCCTTACTGAATCATGGAGATCAGATGCGACACCTGATGAACAAGTGTCTTAGTGTTTAAGTAAGGTAGAGTGGAAAGAGATCATTTCAGCTCTAAAAAAAAACTGTTAAGCATCATTAGTGGATAATTGAACATATGGCTGCACTATCAGAAAACGCCTCTTATCTAGATATACTGATTGGCAGAGTGAGGTACCTAATGTTTCTATATTTTCCTTTCCCTGGATTTCTTGGGTTCTCTTGACAGTCTTCCTGTGGTTGTAGTAGGGGAAGAAGGAAGTAGATCAGCCAACTTAACCCTAAGAGACTGAACTAGATCTAATTCATATTATTTAGCCCACCTAAAGCCACCAAGATTTTATCCTAATTGTCTACAAAGAATTGGTAAAAGTCCTTTCTTATTCTAAACGTTTCATCTCTTACCATCTCTACATAATGACAATACAATTAATTGTTTTCCATCTGGCCATCTTATCTCTGTGGGATTTCTATAATTGCAGAGCTAATGAATGAACAAGTGGCTATGAAACATATACCAGGATTTGAGACTGGGATTTATGTGAGAAATTCTAAATTCTAAAATGTTATTTGAATAATCTCATTCTTGGTCCTAAATCCTTTACTTCTCCCTTATTCTCTTTTACTTCAAGAATATACCTTTCTTCCTCCATTTCAGGAAGAGCAGAATTCCATGAAACACAACCCAGGAAAAAACCCTTAGAATATTGCTGAAGATACTAAGTTTGCTGCTTTTTTATTTTCTCAAATTAAATTTCTTCCTCTTTTGGAAAAAGGAAATAGCATTTGTCAATTCCCAGTCTATCAGCACCTTCCCCACTCTCCAAGATCTTCTAAGCTCTAGATAGGTTACTTCATGCCTACAAGTTCTTTCAGTATTTCCCTTAAGATGTGCTTTTTCTGGGTCCATATTTATGAGTCCCAAATTCTGTCAGGTCTATCTCTTTAAGCATCAGAAGACACATTTAGTTCATGCCAAGCATGAGGGGAGTGCTACAAACTATCATTTTATTGCAAGCCCTGAACTCCCTGTTGGATATGACTTTCCTAGTTTTTTTGAGCCTGACTTGTCCTGTTGCTCTATATTTGTCCCGGCCTGTTCTCTGCTTTTCTTGACCCAGCCTGATCCTCCCAGCTTTAATTTCTGTTGTCTCCACCAACCTCAGCAAACTCCCCCCTTTACTCTGTAATTCTGTTTTGGACCATGGTCCTGGCAATCATTGCTCCTTATTCGGACACTAGGCTGCCTTCCAAACAGCTGGTTCTGACTGATGGTCATGGCTTTTTGTTGTAAAGCCTAGCAGAAGATGGGATTGACAATCTGAGCGCTTTCAAAGTGGTTACGGTAGGTGCTTTCTTATTTAGTACATCATGTCCTTCCTGATATTTCTTTATAATTTTTCTGGTTTGTAAAGTTTGACTTCATGGAAAAGTCAGCAACAACAGCAAAAGAAATTTAGTAGTTCATTCTGTTAACGTTATATTTTCTCCTCGATGGATCTATTAGTGCTCAATGCAATAAAATAGACAAATCCAATATTCTCAGCTTTTTAATTTCTTATATTCTTTTGGTGGGAATTGAGGGAGAGGACATATTTTGCACAAAAATAATTAAAGGGAGAAGAGAGAATATTAGTCACCTGTTCACTCTTTCTTTTGTCCTTAAAAGGCAGAAAAGGTTCTTCTGGTCATTTAAAATTTTTTTGCAAGCCTCATCTCATTCTCATGTTTAGCTTTCCTGGTGCTCTTTTTAATGGTCCTTGCTACTCTTTTATCCATGGTTCTTTCCATGTTTTCTCCCTATTCTTTGTTGTATAGATCCAACAGCATAATTCCCTTTCTTTCACCTGGAGTTATCTTTTACTTTTCCTCCTCTTCAAACTGCCCTTCATTCTTCTCTGTCCTTTCAGAATCTTTTTTTTTACACTCTATCCCATAGAACAGTGTCTAAGGTCTCTTTTAGTCTTTAAAACTGGGCCCTTTCACTTGTCTAGTAAGGAGACTAGCTTGCATTTTTAGTACAAATTATGTATATATATATATATATATATATATATATATGTATGTATGTATATAAAACCATAATATAACTTAGTTGATAATTTTGAAAGTACCACTTACTTCTTACTAGATTTCAAGAAGGATTACAAAAGACAAATCAAGTCATAACACATCATATATATTAGGAGTGGCTCTAGTTTCTGTGAGACTTTCTGTCCATTAGTTACTACTCCTTTTACTGCATGACCCAACCCACCTCCTTTTCTTATTTTTCATTTTTTGGATAAAAGTTTATAGGCATAAGGTGAATAATATACTTCCATTCTTATGTACTCTAACTTAACAGTATGCACAATGACATTTTTTAATGGTGCCTCCTCCTCCAAAGTAAATCTTATAAATAAACATTTTTGAGTCATTTCTATAAAATTCCAGTTATTGAAAATGAAATCAAAACAAATCAGCAACAAAAGTGTTTCATTATTTATTAAATAGAAATAATTCCAAATGGAAGAATATCCTTTAGGCACAGTGACATCATGGCTAAAGGCCCTTTCCCTTACCCTCCTTTTCCCCCTTTCTTTCTTCAGCAGCGTAACCCTGAGGTCATTTCCTTTGTGGACCCTTCCGTCGCTCTTTGGTAGTTTCACAGAGCCAACAGTGAAGAGAGGGTGAGGTCCACCATGGAAACATATTGAAATTGCCAGGATGTTGCAATGAATAAGCAATTTTTTTTAAGAAAGAAAAAAAAGTCAAACTACAGGTACTAATGGCAGCTCCCCAAGAACTCAGGGAAGCATTTTATACAGGATACAGACTAGTTCTAACAGCTGTTTCTCAGACTTTGCTATATTTAGGCATGAAAAAATTTAAATCTGGAATAATGTGTACTTGACTAAGTAGTATATGGCAAACTATTGCTAGGATTCCTAAGAACATCTTACAAAGATACAGGACATGGAGATTTTTAAATTATTTGGGTATTTTTAAAAATAATACTTGCTTTCTTAAGTTTCATTTTATTAACTTTTGAGATATATAAATGTTTGTTTACCTGCTGTAACAGGGATATGTCTTCACTTTTTCAGTTGAAAAATAGGTAATAGCCTTCTGTTGTTTGCATTTTGTTGGATGTGGGGAGAAAGAGTAAAAAGATACCAGTTATGCCAGACAAATAGCGTCTCAAAAGGCTTACTGCAGCTTGAAGCTATTAAAATTTTGAAAGCTGCACTAAGACTTTGGGGACATTCTGTATACATACACCTTGTAGAGTAAAAGTGCTGAGGAGAAATATAAATTGTCAGAGATTGGCTGGGAGAGAAACATTAAACAATGTTTACAGCTTTGGTGAGGGGGAAGGGGAGGTGAGCATAACTAAATATTTTTGTACCTGGGGAAATTTCCAGGTACTACATTTCTATTTCTCTTCCCTTTTCTCCACTCCCAATCTACCAATCCCCATTCTACCATCCCCTTGTACATTTGTAGATCCTATTCCTGGAAAAACAAGAAGCTCTTTAATTTTTAACTGTATTTATAATATTATTTGCTTAGGAGTTCTTGTGTTTATTTTAATGATCTTACATTTAGTTCAAAAGGAAAGCCTTAGAGAATCAAATGTATTTAGGATATGTTTGGAAACAATATTTCTTTATATCATTAAACTCTTTTAAGTACTTGAGTATAAAAATAAACTCTTGAGCCAGCCCCATTGCTAGTGTGATAGGGTTTGTGTGTGCAGAATGTAACATTCTTGGTTTGTATTCGTCACATTCTGCCCAATTACCAGCTCTGAGGGTTGGGGAGTAGACAGGTGTACACCAAAGAAGCACTCATTTTCCTTTTGAAGCTTTCAATATGTTCCTTAGTACAGTAAAATATTGGAGGGTACCTTTAAATTAACAAATAAATAGTTATAGACTATATTCATTCAGGGATTTCAGGATACAGAGAAAGGGGTTGAATGTTGGGACAGAGAGAGAGTAAGGTAAGTAAACAATTTCTTATTTTTTTTTCTATATATTCAATATACGGCTCTATATGACCACATTGTTTACCCTATTAGAAGGACAAATTGAGAAGATAAGTCACATCTGCCTGAAACTCTAATCTCCATATTTTAGTGGAAGGGCTTTAATGCTTCAGGGATAGCTGTTAGAAAATATTTTTTGTGTGTCCTGTTTGGAAGAGTGTGATGAAAAATGATGCGCAGATGAAAATTTTAATCAGAAAAAAATTAGGTTATATTTTTAGAGAGAAAAAATAAAGGAATTAAAAAATATTAATGAGAATGGTAGAAGTCTGTTTTTCTCCACTTCATTTGTAATTGGAGTTAGAATAGAATTTAGGGCAAAGTTAAAAAAATGCGCACTATTCCGTTGATTAATTTGCTGCTATAGAAACAGGTAGCTCTATCATGACATATATGTTTATTCAAATTTTATAGGTAGTATTTTGAGATGTTCTGAATTTTATAAATTCAGGATAAATGTGATATAACGAGAAGGACATTACAGGAATTTAGGGGACTAGATTCTGTTTCTGCATTCATTAACTGGTTGTGGAACTTTAAGCAAGTTGAACTCTCATCATTTCTTGTCCAGCTAACTAAGCTGTCAAATTCCTTTCTTCTTTGAAACCATATAAAATGTGATAACTTAATTCATAAGTTAATGGAAAGAAAACATACAAAAAAGAACAATTTTTTGCCCACATTGATTTTCAGCAAAATAAACCCTTAGGATCCTGGTTGACTCAGCTATGAAAAATAAATATTGTCTCTACTCCTTGATTTTAAATAAATGTCATTTGTGACCAGGTTTCTAGTAAAAGATAGATTTGTCTCTTTATAAAACTGAACAATAAATCATGTATATGGTTACTTTAATTTTTTATTTCCTTATTGAAAATGGAATTCATAAAATGCATATGAAATTTCTAAGGTCTCTCAGTCAATACTTTTTAATTAATGGTTTGTTTAACTTTATATCTAATTTTTGGCACAAAAAAATGCTTTATTTCTTGTGGTGGTGTTGTTTTCTAAAGATTAGCAGCAGTTTGGAAACAAAGATTAAACACTAGGACAAGTTGGTCCAACCAAAAATACAACAGTTTTGATGTCTTAATAACTCCAGCTGTGGGTAGTAGTTAAACAATCCATAAGAGACTCAGACCAGGGGAAAAAACTTGCTAATTTGCTGAACGCTTATGAATTTAAGTTGATTTATAGTTCTTAGCTGGAATAGATATGTTTGTGATATATGTCTTTAATTATTGCAGTTATGTTCTTGTGAAGGTATTGGTTTTTATTTGCTCTCCAGAAATATTCAATTCTTTCTTCAAGTTTTAATTCTTTATTACCTATTCAAAATGGTACCACAGAGTTCTGAATGAATTAATTAATATACATAGAGAAAATGAGCAAATTGCTTTCATTTTGCCAGGAGTACCGGTATCTATTGCTGCATAGATACCATGAACAATCCTTACCTATTTAACTACCATGAGATCTATCTAATAATAGTTGCAACAAATGCTTTTAATGAATTGGTCTTAGTGAAAAGAGCACTGATTGTTTAGGAGTCAAAAAAACTGGAGTCAAGAAAGGTTTAGGAGTCAAGAAACCTGGGTAATTGGAATGCTTCAGCTGATAACTAGTGGTATAACCTCGAAAAGGGTACTTCATATCTCTTTAATCTTCAGTTCCTTCATTTATAAAATTGGGGTGGTAGAATAGACCCATGGTTGGACTCCTCACTTTTTCAGTATCCTAGTGCTTTTATCAATAGAAATTTTCATGTGGAAACTGACACATTACTTATTGATTATGGTCTCACTGAACCTGAACTGCTATGCAATTCCTTTCTCAGTCAGGGACACTTAGAAACTCTTGAGTTCCAAACTAAGTTCAAAGATGTTTCCTTATATAGTCCTAGGGAGTATAAATTTCTTACCTTACTAAGAGGAATGTTCTAGGAACTAACTAATCATTGTAACAACTTTGAATATAATAAAATAAAATTATCATTGTTTTTGTTCTGTCATTTTTAGTCTTACATGACTCTTTGTGACCCATTTGTACAATAAAATAATCTGTAAAAGAAAATAACCAACCATAATCATGCTGGGTAGTGAGATGGCTCAGTGGACTTAATACCAGGTCTGTATTTAGAAAGAATCTTTCTGAGTTCAAATCTGACCTCAGGTGGTCACTAGTTGTGTAACCCTGGACAAGTCACCAGACCCCATTTGCTTCAGTTTCTTCTTCTGTAAAAAGGAGGTGGAGAAGGAAAAAATAAGCCACTCCAACTATCTTTGCTAAGAAAACCCCAAATGTGGTTACAAAGAGTCAGATATAACTTAAAACAACTGAACAATAACAAAAATTAAACGTAAAATATTTCAGTGTTTGTATTCATTTAACCAACGTTTCTGTTAAAAGGACTTTTTTTCCCTTTGTACTCCCAATTGAGAAGACCTTATTACTTCTATACATTCTTTGGAAAGAATTTTTTTTTCATTTGTCTTTTTCTTTTTTCTCCTAAATTTTGGCATTCTTGTTTCTAATTTTCTTTCTGACTTTTCTCTGATTCTCTGGATTTGACTTTCTCCCATACAAATATACATGTATACACAGTTTCAGCTCTGCAAGGTTTTTTTTTTTTTTGTACATATGTCACTCTGGCAGTTTGACTGTTGTTGGGATGCTTCTCCCTTCCTTCCTTCCTTCCATCTCTCTGGGAGCATTATACCAGCATTTCCCTCCCAGTCAGTGTCACATAGAGCTAGCTATAGCACCGGCCCCCTCTCTCTGAAGTCAACCAGTTCTGCCTGGTAGTCAAGTCCACTATTTCATTGTGAAGTTTATTCTCATTTTCTCCCTTCTAGCTGTGGACATGGCTAGAGGAGTTACAGAAAGAGCTTTTGGATGATGTTTATGCCGAGTCAGTAGAAGCCGTTCAGGACTTGATCAAACGCTTTGGTCAGCAACAACAGACTACCCTGCAGGTCACCGTCAATGTGATCAAGGAGGGAGAAGATCTCATCCAACAACTGAGGTGAGTTCCTTGTTTACCTTTTTTTTTTTTTAATTTTCACAAGTCATAGATCCTGCGATCCTGACAGCATATTTCCTTTTTATTGTCACTGGCTATTATCCTCAGCCCACCTGGAGAAATAGTAAACATCATTAACAGTGTTATCTTTGATTACAGAAGACAGTGAAGAATCTCCTGTTTTTCCCCCCTCTCTCTTTTTTTTTAATTATTAAGTGTCTGAGGTTGGATTTGAACTCAGGTCCTCCTGACTCCAGGGCTGGTGCTCTATCCACTGCTCCATCTAACTGCCCTCCCCTCTCTTCTTGACTGCTTTTTACTATCTTCTTTTTTCTTTATTTTCTTTTCCTCTTCCTCTCCTATATATTTATTTTTGGCCCTATTATTCCTCTTATGCCCTAGGGAGGACCCAAAATATCTTTAATCTATTTTTTCTAATATCTACTACACCTTTTTAACATAAAACATGAAATTATAAATCATTTATATTTTCATTAAAATCTACTTAGAATTTGTCTGTCAAAAAGTATATAGGATAAATCAGATTTGAAAACCATCTAACATTTCAACACAGCCTCTTATAATTCAAACTGATAGTTAAGTTTTAGTCATCCATATGTTGAGTTATGTTTATTAAAATCACAGTTTTTTCTCTTTTTTCCCTTTTGCTGTGGCAAATTGCTTCTCCTAGATCAAGCACAATGCTCTATTCATTTAAAAAAAAATTCATTCTTTTGGATTTCATTCATTGAATTCACTTCTTTACAAAGTCAGTGCTAAAATTTATAAGGGAATTATATTTTCTCTCCAGAATGTTTAAGTAAAAAGTTTTTCTATGTGCATAATAGATTTTTAAGACTTGTTGATTATTTGATTCCTAAAGTTTAATCCCCTCCCCAGGCAATTTAGATTATAGAAAGTGTTTTTGAGTATATATATCTTTTTTCTTATTAACAGAGAAAAGAGAAAATAAGAAATTCATTATGTTTGAATATAAAATTGAATGAATAAAGCCACTACAAGAAGTAAAACAAGAAAATTAAGCCCTGATATTGTGACAGGATTGCTCAGGGACAGAAACTTAACTTTGTTGTTGAAGAGGACAGGCTTATTACATGTGCTAAGACAAGAAATTCAACTTCCTGCTAGCTTTCTTCCCACTGAGGGAAGTTGCCGGATCTGGTCCTGTGCTCCTAACAATGTAGGACTTTCTCACTCAATTCCTGTTTGTCTTTTTTAAATCCCCATTTCCCTCATCTGCTCTTTAACAGGGATTCTGCCATCTCCAGTAACAAGACCCCTCACAACAGCTCCATCAATCATATTGAGACAGTGTTGCAGCAGCTGGATGAGGCCCAGTCTCAGATGGAGGAACTTTTTCAGGAGCGAAAGATCAAACTTGAACTCTTCTTGCAATTGCGTATTTTTGAAAGGGATGCCATAGATGTGAGTAGCTTGGTTTTGTATTGTTTCGGTTTTGTTTCCTTTCCACTCTGTAGCTCTTTGATAACCAGGAAAAATGCATATTCTCAGGAAGATGCCAAAATGCTAGTGAACACATAATCTTTTTTCAGTCATGTAGTATCTAAATGACTGTTTCTTATCTCCCTTCAAGCCTTCAGAGAAGAACACAGACATGGTTAACCTGAGTTCCTAAGGCCTCCCCAGAGAGCTTAAAATACTCTCCCCAAAATATTGCTTTTTGAAAGACATGAATAAGAAAGAAAAAATGAGACCAAATAGGAATCTATAATAGGATTACCTTCAGAGGAAAAGCAATTGATTAAAAAGAAATAGAAAAGAAATAAAAAGGACTTTTTTTCCTAAAAGAAACAAAATAAAATACCCTAGCAACATGGTGACTTTAAACTTGCCTGGACTATAATACAATACTACTTTCTCTGAGTGACTAGTAGAATTAAATGACTAGAAATAGAGAAGGGAAGTTAAAGTAATAATACTTTTTTCTGAAAAATCTGAGCTGGTTAAAATAGAATATTAGGTAATAAGAAAGTCCAACTATTTTTATCTGTAAAGGTCTCATATTATATGCAGTTGCTACCTAGAAATAGAACACTACACCTTACATTATAATAGAAAAAAAGGAATTCAGTATGTCTTTATCTTTCCTTTATCAAAAATAAGAGGGTAGTTGTGAATTCTGTGTTAAGAGAACTTTTTTTTTGAATTGGAGAGATTCAAGCAGGAATAAGTATAATTTGATAAGACTAGATTGAAACTGACTATGTATAATGAAGAAAGGAATTGAAAAATGACTTAAGACTAAATTAAAGCTGTGTTTCCAAGGAAAGTAAACCCCAAATTGAAAATAGGTAGTGACTGAATGCCTCATCCTGCTGTTGATTATAACAGTTCTTTGAGGTGTTTACACAAAGCCAAGGTTTGTGAATGGTATGTAAAATTTGTAGAATATGTTTCACCACAAAATTGAGACAATAACAATAGTGATGCTATCTCTTATTTATGTAATACTTTCACCATTAACAAAAATATTTTTCTTATAATATTTTATTTGTCGTCACAAAAACCCCATGAGTTGTAGGTCAACAAACAAACCTTATATTGTATACCAGGTACCATACAAAGAAAAGCAAAAATGGTTCATGTCCTCAAGGAGCTCACATCCTAAAGAACTTCAGTTTATCATCTACTTTTTACTAATGAAGAAGCTAAGGCTCAGAAAGTTTAAGTAATTTGTCTATGGTCACACAACTAGTGTCAGTGGTAGGATTTGAACCCAGATCTTTCTTGATTCAAAGTCTATCATTCTTTTCACTATATCCCAGTGCCTATATTATACTAAGTTCATTTCAAGTAAAATTTCTTAATTATCATTTATATACTGGACTATCAGTGAAGATTGATAGGGTTTTTTTTGTGGTTTCAATAATTCATTGCTAGTGGGTTTCCATCTTGGCTTAGGAGGAAGAACTCCTCCCCTCCCACCTACCCACCCCACCATACATATACACTTTGTGACCTTGTTACTCATATGCAACCAACACCAAAGCACCTAATTGTGAAGGCTGTTTTTGTTGGGCAACATGAACTCTTGCCTAATTAGTCTTGTGAGCATTTTGATGATGCGTTTAAAGAACAAGCCGCTCTACTTTAAAAGTCAATCTTTATTCTCAGTTTTTGTGAAATAAGTTAAAAAATCCTGATGCAACTTGTAAAATACACTGAAGCTCTGTGAAAAATCTAATGCTGACTGAGATTCAACTGCAGATCAATGAATGATCTTTGATGCCATCAGGAAATCCAGAGATCTGTGTCAAGTCCCAAGTCTAAATGGGCACAGGGATCTAGGTAAACAACAACAACAAAAAAAACCAAGTCCTTTGTTTTCTTTTGTAATTTTTATTTCAAGGAGGCTTTTTCTTTTGTTCTAATCAGTGACTTTTGGTTAGACATGTTACTGGAGGGCCAAACAGAGACATCATTAAAATTTCTAAGTATTGTCATTTTGATATTTGAAAAATCATCTGTTTGGCTGGTGCAACTCAAAAATGAGAAAATTATTTCATTTTTTTTAAACTGGGAAAAGATTACTTTCTTATAGAAAAGTGTTTTGGAAGGTGAATCAGAAATTCTATTTCTTTATCATTGTAGTCCAATAAAGAAAGTACTGACCTTGCAGTTAGAGAGGGCTTGAGTTCAAATTCTGCCTCCTGCATTTACTGCCTTGGGCAAGTAATTCAGCATCTCTTGGCCTAAGAAACCTTACCTGATTGGATTGAAGTCCCTACAAACTCCAGATCTATGATCCTTTTATCAATAAATAGGTACACTTCCATTTCTTTGACATAAAATTACAGCTATCTTAAATGTCTGATTTTTTTTTTAATTTAAGGCAGTGGGGTTAAGGTTGACTTGTCCAAGGTCACACAACTAGGCAATTATTAAGTGTCTGAGGCCAGATTTGTCCTCTCTGATTGATTTTTAAATGTTGTCACTGTCACAAACACAGATTCAGATACATGTATGTATACATAAATATATACTATCCCAGTTATTGAGTGACTAAATCAATATTAAAACTACTGTAATTTTATAAAACTAAAGGTACTAAAATTTGAATGATATTAAATCAAAGACCAATACAAAAATTTGAATGATAAAAAATCAAGTACAAATACAAAAATCTCACAATAAAATTTTAGGCTTTAATTATATAAGATATCTTATTCTTTCAAGAAAAGATTGCTGGAATTGGGAGAACCAGAGTTTGAAGCCTGCCTCAGATACTTGTTGTGTGACCTTTGACAAGTTATTTTACACACTGAACCTCAGTTTTCTCAATGTACTTGAGATCTTTTCTTCTTTCAAATCTATGATCTTGAGATTTTAGAGCTAGAAACGATTTTGTTGTCATTGCTGTTAAATGTGTACTTGTTTTAGTTATGTCCAACTCTTCAGGATCTCATTTTGGGTTTTCTTGGCAAAGATACTAGAGTGGGGGCAGCTAGGTGGCCCAATGAATAGAACACAGGCCCTGGAGTCAGGAGTACCTGAGTTCAAATGAGAAGAACTCAGACACTTAATAATTACCTAGCTGTGTGACTTTGGGTAAGTCACTTAACTCCATTGCCTTAAGAAAAAAACAAAGATACTAGAGTGGTTTGCTATTTCCTTCTCTAGCTTCTTTTTACAGAAGAGGAAACTGAGGCAAATGTACTTAAGTGACTTGCCCAAGGTTACACAGCTAGTGTCTTAGTTGCCCCCAGAAAGGTAAGTGTCATTTAATACAGATCCATCATTTAAAGATGAAGAAAATGAAGTTCATAAGTTAAATGACTTGTTCAATATATTTTACTTAAAAAGCAGAGCCAGAATTTGAACCCTCTAGGTATCAGGAAGCATTCTTACCATGGCACCATGCTTCTGTAACTTTCTTCAAATAAACATGAAGGAAAAAAGTTAGAGAAAGTCACTGTATTTTTTTAACTTCTCTTTTGTGAACTTTGATTTCCTCTTAGATCTGATGTAATTTACTTCCAAGTACCTTGAGGGATAGGATTGTTTTTTGATTGTTTTTCATTAATTTTTCATATCTTCAGTGACAAACACAATAATGGTAGTTGATATATATTGAATTGAATTTCTTTGAATATTCCTGTAATTCTGTGCTTGTTAGAAATTGAATTGTAACTGTAAATATGTAAAATATTTATTTCTATTTCTCTTATTTATATATTCCATTTGGAATGGCTATCATTTTTTTAAAACAGTCAGATCAAGATTTTAAAACTTTTTCTTATTTTTCTTTTTTTCAGCTTTCCTAAATATATTCCTCATGGCCTTACTATTTCACTTTTTTAAAAGGGAAACAGTGGAAAAATCACTGACATTCTGAGCCAAAAAACTGGGTTCAAATACTGCCTCTCTAATAACCTGTATGACCTTGGTATTTTTTTAAAAGGGAAACAGTGGAAAAATCACTGACATTCTGAGCCAAAAAACTGGGTTCAAATACTGCCTCTCTAATAACCTGTATGACCTTGGTATTTTTCCTTGGTCTGAGTTTCTTTAGCTGTACAAATGAGGGAGATTAGACCACATGAATGGTTCCCCACTAGCTCAAGAGCTATCATAGTTTGCTTGTGAAACATTATTAAAGAAAGCAGAATCATATGAAAATTCAAGAAAAAGGAACTTAGAACTCATCACTAATTGTATGAGTGGATAAAGTGTTCTGAAACTTAATTTTTGGTTTGCTAGCGTATTAGAGAAAGCTAGGAGGGACTATAAGTACAAATTCTGGCCTATGATATTCACAAGCAACTTTATTGTGAATAATCACAATAAAGAATGATAATGGTAGATTGAGATATCAATCTTTTTTAAAATTCTTAAATTTTAAAAAATATGCCTTATTTAAACTTTGTTTTATGAAAAATCAATATCTAGAAATCTTCTTCCCCTTTTTTGAATATTGTCTTATGGGATTTCTTCATTTGCTTGTGTTTAGTAACCAAGAGTTCCTGATAAACACTGTGGCAGCATTTTCCATGTTTATCCATTGTTATGCCTACCTCCAGGGTTTTTTCTATGCCTAGTAGACTTCTTTAAGTTCATGTCTCATTTACTATGTTCAGCTTTGCTAGTTTATTACCCACTCCTTGAGGGCTATTTAAGAATGGGACTATCTCATAAATTTTTTGGTAAATTCAGTAGGTCTGCCAACAATACCAACCTAACTCTCATTCCTGTGACAAAAAGTTTTTTAAAAAAACTAAAA
This sequence comes from Macrotis lagotis, assembly GCF_037893015.1. NCBI lineage: Eukaryota > Metazoa > Chordata > Mammalia > Peramelemorphia > Peramelidae > Macrotis > Macrotis lagotis. The sequence goes on from NC_133666.1 coordinate 352,495,573, forward strand.
GCAGTCAACAGTATAGAAAAGAATTGTAATAATTATTTTATTGTTTTAAGTTCTTCCAGTTAGTCTTTGATTCCTGTCTAATTTGTAGTTATTTACTTAATTTACAAATACACACATGCCTGTACTGTACAAAGAAATCTTAACAAAGAACAAGAGAGGAAAGATTGGTAAAATATACTGGTGATCTTGGCAGATAGAATTTGCTGAATGTGGAGTCGAGAAGATTTAAGTTCATATTGAACCTCAGAAAGTTACTACCCCTGTGACCCTGGGCAGGACACTTAACTTCTGTTTGCCTCAGTTTCCTCAACTATACAATAATGATTCAAATATAATACTGTTTGCAAAGTATTTATCACTGTGCTGGCAAATAATCTCTGCTTAGTAAATGCTTCTCCTCCACTATGTAAGCCCCCTAAGATTTCAACACAATTTAGACCTCTTCCTAAACTTGAGTCCCTATATTGACTGTTCTGATTTGTATTAGCAAAAATGTGCAAAATAGGATGGGAAATTGAAGTCTGTCTCCTACAGTGGTTTTTTTTGTTGCTGTTATCTTTTAAATTTTGTCATTTCTGAAGATCTGCATTCAGCCTATTTATATTTGTCTTGTTGTTCAAATGGATTTCTCCCCCCGCCCCCATCAGATCATCTCAGACCTTGAATCTTGGAATGATGAGCTTTCTCAGCAGATGAATGACTTTGACACTGAAGATCTCACAATAGCAGAACAGAGGCTCCAGCACCACGCGGACAAAGCACTAACAATGAATAATTTGACCTTTGATGTCATCCACCAAGGACAAGATCTCCTGCAGTATGTCAATGAAGTACAAGCCTCTGGTAAGAGAGGGTTGGATGTTTTGTTGTTATAGTTTTAATTTTATGTCATATTGAAGTTTCTTCATTTCCCTACATGGATTCATTTAATTTATTTTAGTGGGATGGTTAAAACCTACTTTCATCCTCAGAAGTTAGCTTTTAGTATAATTCAAATACAGATATTGTCCTCTGAATTCTTAAAGTAAAACATTTCCTATATTTTATTATAATTACAATTACTGAACTAAAGTCTTAGGAACTTTTCAAAACTCTAATAAGTACATCATAATGACATGAAATTAGAATCACTACAAGATTATCTGACATAGTTCAGCCCTCAGAAATATAAACTCATCTTTAGGATTGTTTTTGTATCTCAGGTTCTCATTTAGTTTTCATTTAATTTTTATTTCACCAGCAGATGTCACTAGAGGCAATAAAAAATGTTCACTATAATATATGGCACCGTTTTCACTTCCTTAAGAGCATGAAACCTATTACATTATTTTATATTGTTCAGTCTAATTCAGTGGTTATTAAAATGCATTTTGAGCATGCTAATGAAGCAAAGTTCCATTGACTTGGAAAGAACGTAAAGTCTTCTGCTGACTTCTATGCAAAGATGACCCAGAAAGTGGAATCGTAAGAACTGTGCCCTTTAATCTAGACATAGTTAAAGATCTGTAAATGCTTGAAAACTAATTGGTTTTTAAATATAGTCGCCGTCACACAGTCAAACCCAGATTCAGTACACGTATGTACACATAAATCCATACTGTGCCAGGTATTGGGGGTACTAAAATCTTGACCTATTTATTATCTTTGGGGGCATTGCTCTGCAGAGGAGGCAATTCAGACCAACAGTGATTCTTAAAGTGGATGATGTTTATAAATGCATTGGGTGAATTCCAGCATCTCCTGTGATTTTTTTCCAGGGGTTGAGTTGCTGTGTGATCGAGATGTGGACATGGCCACCCGCGTCCAGGACCTCCTGGAGTTCCTTCATGAAAAACAGCAGGAGTTGGACCTAGCAGCAGAGCAACATCGGAAGCACTTGGAGCAGTGTGTGCAGCTGCGCCATCTGCAGGCAGAAGTTAAGCAGGTACCCTGGACGAAATGCTGGGTGCCCCTGCTCTAAGAAATACAAATGCAGAACAGTCACTGGGGTTACAGGAATAACATGCCTTTCCACTGGACAGCTGAAAAAGGACTTTTAGAGGGATTTCCTTTTTCAGCCTATCAAATCTTACTCGAAATAATCCACCTTTACGTATTCTAGCTTTTAGCCCTGGTGCCTTTCTTCTATCCCCACCACTATTCCATTTCTCTTGCCATTTCCCCTTACTGTGTCACCTCAGCTTTCTTATGCAAGTATGGAGATGTGAAGAGTTGAACTTTCTAAGTCTTTATAGAAAATTAATGCATTTCTGATTCAAGGAACATTTACCTCTTTCCGCCCCACACTACCTCCCCCAATGTGTTCATGAGATAGCCCTTTGGAACACAGAATACATTTTTACACATGGAAAAACAGTCTAGTAGTAAAAGAACAGACCTGTGTTAATTAGTTGTCTGCTACAAATTCAGTTGAAATATCCCAGAAAACTTATTTCAGACATTTTTTCCTCTCTTCATACCCCTGTTTAACCTGAAGCTCAGCCCCCTAATTTTCTGAGATTGACACCATCTACCTGAGTTCCCTCAACCTCTCTCCTCCACATCTCATCCTTTCTTTTTATTATCAGTCAGTGGAACCATTGTATTACTCTGATCAGATCACGGAGAGTACTCTCACCATTCTGGGCTACCGCTGTCTAGGATTAAAAGTTCCAGAGATGATGCCATTCTATATTGGAGGAGAAAGTTCCTTACCAGGAGCTCCTCATGGCAACAAAATCACATAACCATTTTCTGTGCTACCTTTATTCATTAGTCAATAAACATTTATTAAATGATTACTCTATCAAGCATGTGCTAAGGGCAGGAGATATAAAGACAGGAAGAACTGCAGTCCCTTCCTTCAAAAACTCAGACAACATTAGAAGCAGAGGGGCACCAAATTTTCCACATCAGACATTTACCAGCTGTGTGACCCATGCCAAGTGCAAAAGGGGATAGGGAGAGGGGTTGCAACCTAAGGTCCTTTTCATCTCCAAATCTATGTGGTCTTATCATAAGTATATATACAGAATAAATAAAAATAAGCATGAGGTCTTTTAATAAGTAGAAGCTGTGGGAATCACAATAAATCTGTGGAACATAGTATTTGAGCTGAGTTTTTAAGGAACCAAGGGATTATTTATTTTTGCCCCTCTCATTTGTGAGCAAAAAGGACCCTTTGCTCCTTCTAAGGGCAGGTAGATGGCACAGTGGATGGAGCATTAGACTTGGAGTCAGAAAGGCTCATCTTTCTGAGTTCAAATCCAGCCTCAGACACTTAGGTACAGAAGATCTGTAAATGCTTGAAAACTGATTGCTATGCAACCCTGGCAAAGTTACTTAACCTTGTTTGCCTCGGTTTCTTCATCTGTAAAATGAGCTGGAGAAGGAAATGGCAAACCACTCCAGCAGCTTTAGCAAGAGAAACCCAAAAGAAGTCATGAAGAGTCAGATATAACTGAAACAACTGAGCAACAACATGCACCTTCTAAGTTACACCTCTTTATCTAAGCTCTTGATACCATCTTCCCACTCTTCAGGGACCTAGTCCCATCAGAAATTCTCAGCATGCTGCTTCCACTTCCTCCTTACCCTTTTACACTTTGTCCCTAATAAAACAATGCTCACCGTATAATTTTTGAGATAATACATTGAATATTTGACTGCTCCTTTTTAACTGGGAAGTTAAAAAGTCTGGCAAGCCACTACAGGTAGCAAGCAGCATCTGAGAGAAGCTTGACATTGTAAATCTCCCCCTGAATCTGTTTTATTACTTGTATTTTTTTCCTAAAAACACCTGGACATATTCTTTCCTAGTGATGTTACTGAGATTTCCTGCCAAATTTACCATCACCAACCTGGACAGGGAAAACTTGTTATATGAGCCTGTGGTTTTCTTCTTGTCATCTGATGCCTATCATGCCAACAGAGGCAGAGCAGGCTAGGAAAATAAAATTTTTAAAAGGTTCCATTTTCACAGAATGGGAAGCCATGTGAACCTGACACATCATTGTGTTCAGATCATTTGTTTAATGATTAGTGGAACGAATATCCAGTACATAAAAATATCCTAGCATGCTTGAGAGAAGAATAGACTCTGAGGTGTGCTGATAGCTATCACAGATCATCTAATCCAAACCTCTCATCTCTCTATTTTACAGATGAGAAAATAGACCCAAAGCTTTGAAGTAAAATAGAAACAGGACTTGTGACCAGGTCTCCTAGCACATTTTCCATCATACCCTGATAAATGTTTAAAAAATAGATAGTTAGGGGCAGCTGGGTGGTGCAGTGGATGGAACACTGGCCCTGGAGTCAGGAGTACCTGAGTTCAAATCCAGCCTCAGACACTTAATAATTACTTAGCTGTCTGGCCTTGGACAAGCCATTTAACCCCATTGTCTTGCAAAAAAAAAAAGAGAGAGAGAGAAATAGGTAAAAAAGCAAGACTCACTTCTTAATTTAATTATCATTAATAACAATTTTTCATTAGCTTTCTTAAGACAATTGGGAATAATTCAAGCCCTATTGGTAGGTTAACACTTGGTTCTCTTAACTGGTATGAGATGATTGGAACTGATTGTAGCATATAATTGATTATATCACACTTTTTTCCTCCCCAGGTTGGAGTCCCAAGTTATATACTAAATAAATTTAGATCCTCTATGTGGTATGTAGACTACTGAAATGGATTGCACTAATCCTAATTGAGTTGTTCTGGCTTGTTTCTTTTTTGTTTGTTTGTGCAAGACAATGGGGTAAGTGACTTGCCCAAGGTCACACAGCTACATAATTATTAAGTGTCTGAGGTCAAATTTGAACTCAGGTCCACCTGACTCCAGGGCCAGTACTCTATCTACTGTGCCACCTAGCTGCCCCTTGGCTTGTTTTTTAAAGAGCAACTAATGTAAGTCTTTTTTTCTTTTTTCCTTAGCAGAAATATCGCATCACTTCTTTTTTTAACCTCTAATTTCTGGTCCAACTTTTTAAAATAATTTTTTAACTGATATTTTTTTGTTTTTTTTTACATTGCCTTAATTTTCCCCCATCCCAAGGAACCATCCAAATAACAAAGCATTTTATTAAATAAAAAGGAGGAAAAAATATCAAAGCTATATATAGTTCATCAAGAAAACAAACAAAATCAATTTGACAATGTATGTAGTCTTCTTTCACACTCATAAATATCCCTTCCAAAAACACACATATACCAAAAAGCCATCTTTGCAAAGAAGGGGGGAGTTTTCTTCTCATAATTTCTTCTATTTTTTCTTTAATTATAATTTTGCAACATTTCATTTTCTTTCTCTTTTTTTCTATTTTCACAGTTAAATCATTTTGTATGTTGTTTTCTTGGCTCTGTTTACTTGACTTTGTGTAAGTATTTGTGTGAGCCTTTCCATGCTTCTTTCTAGTCACCATATCTGTCATTACTTACTGGCTCTATCACCTTTCATTATATTCATGTGTCACAATTTTTGAAGTCATGGATTAACTTCTTATTTTGAGTCATGCAAGAGAAAGGAGACTTCAGAGTCCTGATAATTAATCAGTTGGATCAATTACAAATAATGATGGTACAGGTTGAATGGTCTCCTACTTATACCACTTAATGTGACATTTCACTGTCTATTAAAAAAAGACTCAAATTTAACCATTAGTAACTTTAAGTCATTCACATTTTGAATTTTATATTTGTCACATGAAAGCATTTAGAAAATGCCCCTTCATTACCAGAGAAAGTTTTTAATTTTAGGTTTCAAATTAATTTAGTCAATGGTTCCAAAAATCACCAATCCTACCACTTCCTACTTGGGCTACTAAAACTTGTCATAGAAGATTAGGTAAGAGTGGTAGTGCTTCCAAGGAGATCCCAATTAAGGTTACAATGACAGTGTATGACAATAAGTATACCCAAAATGTTGTGTTTAAAATAAGCATTAAGAAACAAAAACCAAGTGGCCTTTGAGAAACATTTAAAACCCTTTCGGGATGGTGATCCAAACTGCATTTTAGGGATCAGCCCTCTAAATAATCAAATCTACTATTTCAGGTACTGGGTTGGATTCGCAATGGAGAATCTATGTTAAATGCTGGACTCATCACAGCCAGCTCATTGCAAGAGGCTGAACAGCTCCAGCGAGAACACGAGCAGTTCCAGCATGCCATTGAGGTAAGAATTCTGAGCAAACATCTTTTTACCATTAATTAGCTTATCCCTCATTAGTTTTGTTTATTACAGAAAGAAGTCGTAATTTTTTTTTTATTTCTGATGATCTGTACCTGCTTCAGCATTCATAAAATATGATCAGAGTAATGACCATGAGTATGTCAGCTATTTATGGTGTCAGGAGAACACATGAATGAAATTAGAGACCGTCATCTTCTTATGACCCATGTCATAAGAAGATGGTATCTTTTTTTGCTATCTTTTACAAATATTGTGATTTTTAAGTTTAGTAGCATAAAATCATATTTATAATCATTTGAATTTACACATATTACTTAAATCTACTAGTTTTAAAAATATAAATGTAATTAATTAAAATGAAAATTTCTTTTCCAAAGAAGCACCATTTATCCCAGTTCAATTAACCAATGTAACAAAACTGTAATAAAATAGAATTTGTATTGGTTTCACATAACAACTAAATTTTGCAATAACCAGCTGACAGCTGGTTACTGAAAAATTAAATTTTTTGGTTGGAATCTATAATTTCACTAGCTATTGGAAACATAGTATAGGAACTTTTACAAATGCAGAACAACAGCTCATCTGTAACTTAGTGTTTGAGAGGTGTCTGGGGGAAGTAGAAGGATGACTCTCCTTGAACTGAAGGTTACTTGACACCAGTTCCTAAGCTTTTCATTATTCTTGGCTGGTTTAAAGGGGGAAAAAAATAATCCTTTCTTTTCCTGAAGTAGAATCATTTTATCATCCTTTCATTTGCTAGTGTGAGCTTCATGCCATTGCTCTGGTCCATCCATTGGTAATATCAAATATGCTATATCTTCCACAAGGAGAGCACAATACATTTCCCCACAAGGAAAGAAATACTGGTAGTTGACCTAAGGAAAGGCACAGGCCTGTATGAAATAGATGAATTTACAAATTCAAATGAAATTTCCCAGAGAGTTTATTTCATATATTTTTAGTTTTATTAAAGTCTTTAATTCTATTCCTGACTCCCTAGCTTTTTTGAAATTATGAGTTCCCTCAATTTCTCTCTCTCTACTTCAGCCTTTATATTTATTATCAGTCAGTCCCACTTTTTTTGTGTGATCCTGGTAAAGTCACTAGAGCATCTCTCACTGCTCTGGGCAAAAACAAAAGATACATAGATGGTACTATTCTTTATTGGAAGAAGTTTCTCAGGAGCTCTAGCAAAATCACAGATGCATTTCCTGTGCTGCTCATATCCATTCACAGTTTTCCTTTGACATCTCAAACTTACTTCCAAGGATAAGTATAAAGGAATTATGAGGCTTGGTTTTTTGTTTTTTCTTTTATTAAACTTTTGAGATTTTAAGAAATAAATTTGGAATGAAACTCCCAAAGACCACAATTTGTATTGGACTTCAAATTGAAGTTTCATGTTCGTTTGGGTTTTTTAATAACTTATATTTTTGTTTGAAATAATTAAAATTAAGATCCATATTTCAATCACTTTCCCCTTTCTCCACTTATTATTTCTTGAAGACTAACATGGAAATGAGATCAAGGAATAAGCAATTCAGAATATAGCTGTTGCTTTTTGAAATATTGTCTCTATCTCCCAAACTCTCCTGTTTTTTTTTTTGTCAAGTCCTGCAGCACACAATAGTTAAATCATAGGATGAGTATAGAAGCTAAAACAAAAGTACTTTCTATCAAACTTCCATGAATTTCTTTTACAAGTATTCTAATATTGTTGGGGATTTGCATTCAGAGAAAGAATTAGCCTTTCATAATTATGTTCATTCAGAAGATGGAGAGCAACAAAACAATCAGAGCCTATGTCAACTCTCTTCCAATACATGAGCAGGACCCCTTGTTGGGAAGTGGTTTCATTGTTATTTTTCCCTTCTTTTTCTTAACCAGAAGACACATCAGAGTGCCCTGCAGGTTCAACAGAAGGCAGAAGCTATGCTTCAAGCCAACCACTACGACATGGACATGATCAGGGACTGTGCCGAGAAAGTGGCCTCTCATTGGCAGCAGCTAATGCTGAAGATGGAGGACCGTCTTAAGCTGGTCAATGCCTCGGTTGCCTTTTATAAAACGTCAGAACAGGTAGAAAAACTTGTTCTAACTTATGCATGCTTTTTTATTTGTAGATTTATTTAATTAAAGATCCTTTTAATTAAATAATTTGCTCATTAGGAGCTGACTTTAAAAATGCTGGTTCTTTAAGCAATTTCTATTTAAAACACCGCCTGTCTAGCTACTAAGGGATGCTGAGAATGACTGATAAGAGACCTCTCTTGTTTCAAACCTACAGCTAACATGTAATAGTGACAAATGTGGACTTTTTAGATTTTGGCTACCATCGGTCTCGCATTTTATCCTCTACTACCTCGGGTGATATGTTCTCTCTCTTGTTTTTTAATTCCTACAATGGTGCCAGCCTGGTGTTCTCCTCATTAAGAAGATCAGGCTCTGGTCATCTTGCCAAATTGAAAACCGTTGCTGCTACATTTATCAGAGTAGTGCGACATTCTGAATGATGTATCCGGGCCTTATTCTCTGGTGCTCTGCAGGTGTGTAGTGTCTTAGAAAGCCTGGAACAGGAATACAAGAGAGAAGAAGACTGGTGCGGAGGAGCTGACAAACTGGGTCCCAACTCCGAGACAGACCACGTAACCCCAATGATTAGCAAACACCTGGAACAAAAGGAAGCATTCCTGAAGGTATTTTTGTTTTTTTAAGTTTATGTTTTTCTTGGCCTTGCCTTCCCTCAAGGTTTTGCACATAGACTATTGTGAGGAATGTTTTATAAATTACAAAGGACTTTAAAGATGAAAACTCTTTTGTCTATTGTAAAAGTGCAGTGATTTTTGGTTCAGTTAAAAAATCATGTTCTATCGGTAGGTATACATTAGCACCCAATCAAGAGAATTGTGATTAATTCTTTGTAAACTACACCTAGTGGACAGAGAGCAGTGGATGAATGTGTGATCTCTTCAAGGGAGATTACTCTTAAAGCCTCACAGAATTTTTATCATTTGGTAAAAGCCCTTCAGGTGATGAGAGACAAATATCTCAGTGGATAGAGTGCTGGAGTCAGGAAGATCTGAGTTCAGCTTCAGATACTTTGTGAGCTGAGCAAGTGACTTGAGACTTTCCTGGGTTAGCTGGGTGGCTCAGTGAATAAAACACTAGGCTTGAAGTTAGAAAGACCCGAGTTCAACTCTGGCTTCAGACACTTACTAGCCCTGTGATGCTGGGCACATCACTTGACTCTTGGTTTTGTCAAGAGTTTTTCCTCATCTGTAAAATGAGCTGGAAAAATAAATGCCAAAACACTCCAGTCTTTCTGCCAAGAAAACCCCATAAGATAACATAAAGAATTGGACACAACTGAACAACAAGCTTGTCATATTAATATCAATGAGTTGTGAGTGAAAGAAGAAAAACCTTGAATTTTGGTTGACTATCATTCTTTAAAACTGCCCTCCCCATTTATTAATGATCTTTCCTCTCTTAGATTTCAAATGGCACTGAGTTTCTTAGCATGCTTCTTTTTTATGTAATTATGTTATATTTGTGTCACAGTCATCAGATGAGGTTTTTCAGTTCAAGGAGGGAAGGTTATATGGTTTTTTATATCGTCAATGCCTAGAGCAGTGTTCCTCAAACAATAGGCACTTAATGTTTGTTGAATTGAATTTTCTTGGGTTATCTTCATTTCCTCATGAGTTTTCTATCTATGACTGAACCTTGTATAAGAGTTATGTTCCTGGGGCAGCTAGGTGGTATAGTAGATAGAGCACCGGCCCTGGAGTCAGGAGGATCTGAGTTCAAATGTGGCCTCAGACACTTAATAATTACCTAGCTGTGTGATCGTGGGCAGATCACTTAACCCCATTGCCTTGCAAAAAAAGGAGAAAAAGTTATGCTCCTACTGTTTTTATAGCATGACAGACTTTTTATTAAGTTCCTACTGTGTACAGATAATTGTATTAGCCACAAGGGAAGATGTGAAATTTAGAGACATTATTTTTTCCTACATGGAGTCTATGGGTGGGTTATAAAGAAATGTGCACTATGTGATCTAAGGATCATTAGTAATAGGAATGAACAGGGAGGACTACATGAAGAGACAGTAGCTTTTAAGTTGGAATTTAAAGGATGAATGGAAAATAAATCACCCAAAGCAATTATTAAACATATTATATATGTATTGTGCTAAACTCAGGGGAAACAAAAGAAATACTAAATCAGTCCCTGTCCTCAAAGAGGAAGGGAGGGAATTCTGGTCCTGGGGAAGAGCCTTAGCAAAACATAGAGGCTTTAATTATGTTACAGTGTGTATACATTCAGTTCTAACTTGCCTCAGAGCTTTTAGTCTCTTGGAAATGTTTTTCTCTCAGATGGCTACTACTTCATTATTGAGGAATGAGTCTTAAAGGCTTCAGATTGGGAGGCAAAAAGACTATCACTCCACAGTTCTCTAGGAGGTCATTGTCCCAGACAACCTTTGTTCTCAGAGTAGGGGAGCCGGGCCATTGACTAGAGGGGAAAAGGTAAAATCTCATATAGCAAAATGCATTTAGCTTAAAATAGCTTTCCTGATGATGAAGTTTTGTTACACATAAAAAAAAAAAATGATGTTTACTACAAGAAATTTCCCAGGCCATAATGCATATATAAGTAACAGAGTGACCTAGGTGGCAGGGTGGATAGAGCACTGGCCTTGGAGTCAGGAGGAGAGGAGTTCAGATCCAGCCTTAGATACTTGTCATTCCCAAGCTGTAGGACCTTTGACAAGTCATTTAACCCTGTTTGCCCCACATCTAGGTCCCTCTCCAGTGATCTTGATCCATATTTGGATGCTCTAGATGACTCTGGAGGAGGAAAATGAGGCTGGTGACTTAATACAGCACTCCCCTCACTCAAATCTAATTCATATGTTTGTAATAGCATCCTTGATGTCATGGTCTTCTTCAAAAATGAAGGACAAACATCATCATTATCTGAATTAAAAAAACATCTTTTGACTTTGAAGTAGCTAGCTTTTCAGCATCTCTTAGAAATTTGCATTGACAGGGATTAAAAATTTAGAAATGTTCTATGAGAGAAATATATATTAAAACATATTCTATACCATGATAACACAATTCTGGCATTACTCTGGAGTCGGGTTAGCATGGATGGTGTAAAGAAGGGCTAGATTCAGATCTTACTTCTGATCTTAGCCCTAAGGCCATGGAAAAAACATTTTTTACTTTATCACTTCCTTAGACAACTCTCTGGGCTTAAGTTGCTGATGATCCCTTGGTCTGCCTTTTACGAAAAATTTCTACCCTAGGGGTTCCTAATATCCAAGGAAATCACAGATACCAATCAAAATTTTAAAAAATTTTCTGTTAACTGGTTAAGCAAAAAAGTTAATTGTATGTGATACCAGTATAAATTCATTTTTCTATTGCAGTTTTGTTGCATTGGCTCTTAAGTGAGCTAGGCTAATTGGTGTTTATTTGGAAAAGAAATTTTCATTGAAATGAGATCCTATCGGTGTATTTTTAAAACTAGTACATGTGATAGTAGCTTCAAATTCTTTAGTTTATGCAAAGATTTATATAACAGTAAAATCAATAAGATGATGTTGTCTTTGTATTCATATGAAAAGCTCTATAATATACCAGAACTCACAGACCATGTGTTATTTCATAGGCTTGCACACTTGCTCGAAGGAATGCAGATGTTTTCTTGAAATATCTACACAGAAATAGTGTAAATATGCCAGGGATGGTGACCCACATCAAAGCTCCTGAACAACAAGTGAAAAGTGAGTACCCCAGGGAACACCCCCTTCATACATTAGCACTACTGATTAAATCTATATTTGCCTAACCTACTCTTTGAACCCAAGCCAGGAACGACTCTAGAAATGGAGTTAGGCCCTATTTTCTGAGCCTAAACAGGGAAAGATGCTTAAAAAATTGCATTTTAATTTCTTATTTTGGGGAAACTTTTAAAAAACCATTTTAATTTCCTATTCATTCAGATCTCTTTTCAGTCAGTCAAGTATTTAAGTACCTATTTGTAGAATCTTTTCTTTTATGTTTATGTTTATATTTCAGACATAGATAATTTTAAGTTATGCAGGGACCCTACCTTCAAGAAAGTTAACTTTTCTTTCATTTTTAAAAAATTAAGTACAATTTGATTTGTCTTTTTCTTGTGTCATATTTCTAATCTTATCACAACCCCTGTGTGTTAAGTAGAAGGCAAATAACAGGACATTATGCACAAAATAAATTCATTAGAACTAATGAGCCATAGCAGAGTGAAAACAGATAAAATAAAAATAACAGCATAGAAACAATCTGAGCTTTGAACTGGGATTGCTTTAAAGACTATAAACCATATTCACAATATATAAAAGCTATTATAAAGTGATAGTTATGAAAAAGATGCACAGTAATGCCTTAACTAGCCTTGTAAAAATTAAAAATTACATGGAAAGATAGGCCATGTAAATTCAAAGAAATTATCATAAACCTACCATTTCGAATATATATGGTAAATATGAGAGTCAGGATCATATAATAGAATGAGAGCTAACCCTGAACCCAGAAAGACCTGGGTTCAGGTGCTGGTTTTAATACCTAATATCTGTGTTTTAATACCTAAGTCCTTTTCTTGAGAGAAAGGCACAACATTTTGTCTTTCTTTTTATCCTGACAGCATAGTAATACCTAGAAAATTAAAAATGCTTAACAACTTACTTTTCAGTGCTCTAAGTAACTCTTTAGATTATAAATTTGATAGAAGGAGCTTATTTGCATTGGTAAAGGGTCTTTCTTCACTTGGGAGATATAAAAAAAATCTCAGGACCATTCCCTAATGTGTCCCTTACATCTAAGCGAGTTTTTTGTTTTTTTTTTTTGTTTTTTATTTTAATCATGAAGTTAATTAAACAGTTTGTTACAGGTAGAATCACAATTCAAATTGTACCCATTATTTTAATTTGAAATTCATGAATTGGACCCTTTTCATTTGAAGTCCTCCTCTACTTGACCTGAAAGAGTTTAGTCATCATTCAGTCTGGATTATCACAATCACATTTTATATAAGATAATAAATTGAGAGTACTGAAGCTCACTATACTTTTAGTGAGAATAGAGAAAGAAAAAAATGGAATTTTAGGTTTTCTCTCTCTGGTTGCAGAATTTGCATGTCTTCAAGATAAAATGGAAAAGATTTTATAATTCATGCTTATTGAAGCATGCCATAAGAGTAGCTGGCATAATACAACATTAGTCCTGGAGCCAGGAAGATATGAGTTCAAAGCCAGCCTCAAACAAGCCATTGTGGTCCTGGGCAAGTCACTTAAGCTCTATTTGCCTTGATGTCCTCAACTGTAAAATGGGCATAATAGGTATTATTAACCTTCCCAAAAGAATTGTTGGGAAAATCAAATGAAATAAAATTTGTAAAGTACTTTAGGAGGGTTCACAGCATCAAGCAGGTGGTATAGAAATGCTTATTCCTTTCTTTTGTTCCACTTGAAGACAGTAAATGATTTTTTTCTTCTTATTTAAAATGGAAATACTAAAGGTTGACTTGTGTTTATCTTTTCAGATATTTTGAATGAACTCTTCCAACGGGAGAACAGGGTATTGCACTACTGGACCATGAGAAAGAGAAGATTAGACCAGTGCCAGCAGTATGTGGTTTTTGAAAGAAGTGCCAAACAGGTCAGACGTGATGCCAGAATGCATATTAACTCTGTAGCCTAGGGCTTCTCATATGCCTTCATCTTCCACATACACTTTTCCCCTCAAAGCAGATTTTAAACATTTATCTATGCTATATCAGAATCTCAACTCAGCAAACTGGATTCAGGAGCCATGAATTCTTGAGATGTAGTTCAGACTTTATTAATCATGTGTCCTGCCCTTCAACCCAAAATGTCACTGAAATTCACTCTACCTGTTTTTGAGATTTGTGAATAGACAGATATAGAGATGGTGAGATTTGAGATTGGTATAATTAGTGAATGGTTTATAGGGAGTATTATGTACTTCAGGGAATACATAATCTCACTGGTGCGGATACTCCCTCCATTGCTGTGGATTACAACCTATCCATGTACTCTCAGATACATTGCACAATTAGTCCACTATTAAGCCTATCCCTTTCATACTATAGACCTTCCTTCAGATCAAGGGTTCTTAACTTGGAGTCCACAGACCCCCAAGCAGTCCACAGATGGATTTCAGGAGTCTGTGAATTTGAAAAGAAAAAAAAAATCTTTATTTTAACCTAACTTCTAACTGAAATTTATCATTTCCATACAATTAAATATAGGCAACAAATTTTATTCTGAGAAGGGATCCATAGACTTCACCTTGACTGCAAGAGAGAACCATGGCAGAAAAAAAAAGATTTAAGAACTAGCTTTTCAACATTTGGATTGTCACACCTTTACCTTTAGCCCTTGTTCTGAGACTGGCCTTTCTCCCTTTCCAAGGATAAATTTTTTACATTGATTTGTTGTTTTTTCAAGTCAAACCTTTGTTATTCAGAAAACCTGAAAACCTAGCAGTATGATTTCCAGACAGCAGTTTCTAGTTATCACAGAAATCTTAAACAATTTAATGGGACTTAAATAGGATGAGAAGTAGATTGTATAACAGAGGTATATATAGTATAATGGAGAGGGTGCAGCCTTTGGAGACAGAAAGACCTGGGTTCAAATTCTAGTCTTGCCACACTAACTCTGTAACACTGGACAATCCATTTACTTTCTACATATTCTAGGCAGCTCTTTAATGATGATGGTGATGATGATGATGATGATGATGATGATAGCATTTATAAAGTACTCTTGGTGTTCAGTCCTTTTCTGCCTTGTCTTTTGACCCCTTTTCAGGGTTTTCTTGAACAAAGATACTGAAATGGTATGCCATTTCCTTTTCCAATTTCCCTTTTTCATTTTAGAGATGAAAAAACCCAGACAAACAGTTAAATAACTTGCCCAGGATCATATAGCTAGTAAGGGTCTGAGGCCAGATTTGAATTCAAGTCTCCCTGATTCCAGGTTGATACTCTTATCTTCTCTACCACCTAGCTGCCCTGTTATAAAACTCTTTAAGGTTTGCAAAGTGTGTTAAAAATATTCTCTCATTATATCCTTACATCAATTCTTGGAAGTAAGTGCAATTATTTCCATTTTACAAATAAAGAACCTGAGATGTAGAAGTTAATTGACTTGCTCGCAGTCGCACAGTTAATTAAATGAGGCTGAATTTGATCTCAGGTCTTTACGATGTCAGATCTAGTGCTCTCTCTGCTATGCTACTTAACTGCCTTAAGACTGAATTGCAGAGAATGTTCAACTAGTGATGACTCTGAGAGTTATCTCATTGGAAGGCCCATATACAGTGAAATTTAGGTCTAGGCCCTTTCCCCATCCTTCTACTTGCTACTGTGGTTTGAGGAAATGGTACTACAACCTGGTTGTTTTTTCCTTGCTGCTACTACTTGTTGCTTACTAGTCCTGCACTCAAGAATTCCTAAGATCTAGCCCCACTTTGGATTCTTCTGAGCATTGTGACTCCAAGCAATTTGTTTAATCTTCATGTGCCTCCCCAGGGCAGAGCTATTAAGTCCTCAGCATGTCTTGCAGACCTGTGCTTGTAGAGGAAACTTGTATGAAAGTCAACTAGTGTGCGACAGAGACAGGGCTTGAACCCAGTATTTTCTTTCTCTGAAGCCTACACACTTAACTGTTATTCCATTTTTGCCTCTACTTAAACTTGTTTACAAATTCAAGATTTATTGTGATAACTAGAAATTGCTGTTGACATTTGTACCCTGATGGAGTTAAAGGTTCTTTTCTCTTACTTCAAGTTTCAACTTCTGAGTCAATTCTTCATTCAGTTTTTTGAGAGCTCATCTCACATCAAGCATATTTACTTCTTTTATGGGTAGCATGAATAACCACAGGTTTGAGAAACAAGCATTCATTATATGCTTATTGTGTGTCTGGAACTTTGCTAAGCTCTGAAGATATAAATAAGAAAAAAGAATGAGTCTGTATCCTCAAGGGACTTAAAAGCTAACTGGGAAGAACAGTACAGCCAAGGAAGCAGAAAGCAGGGAAGGTACCGATTTGGGGGCAGGGAAGAAATGAGGAACTCTTTGAAGCTGAGCATCCTCTTTCAGTGAAGGTTTGGGAGTGCCTGGTCCCATCCTTGAAGCAGAGGGACCAAGGGTGGTGGTGAGGCAGCTTACCAAGGCCAATGGGAACTATTCACGGTGGGGCCAAATGATGAATTTCCTGGGTCATGCTAGAGACAACAGAAAAATCCTACATTAGTTGGATCCAGGTGAGAAATTACCACAATAAACTCCTTTTTATTCACATGTCTGAAAAGTAAAACAGTCAGCTGTTATATTTTTTAAAAGCCACATCATTCTGATGATACAGTAAGAAACATTTAGTATAATTCATGTTTAACACCACAGTATAATCTCAGGAATGTAGTATTGATATATTGTTAACTCAAGAATGATATATTGATCACTGATGGCAGAAAAACTAAGTTTCATTTTAAAGCTATTTTTTTAGAGCATTAGGGATGGTTAACCAAACACCATCTGTGTTAGCTTAAAGAGAAGTGATCTCTGGAACTTTATTAACATTGGCTGTACTTGAGTCTTTGTCCATAATGTCAGTGTCAACATTGTCAATAATAATATTAATCCGTATTGAATCATGATTAAAGGATACTTTCAGCTGCCCTGCTAAATCTTAATTGGGTAATATTTCCATGTCCAAGGTATTTTAATCATATTTCTTTCCATTGATACTTGACATTTTCTATGAATCATTTAAGTAAAACTAGCATTTATATAGTGATTTATGATTTGCAAAGTGCTTTGCAAATATTTTTTCATTTGCCCTCACAATAACATCAGGAGGTAGGTACTATTTTTACAGATGAAGAAACTGAGTCAGACAAGTTAAATGACTTGCTTAGGTTCAAATGTCTGAGGTGTGGTTTGACATCAACTCTTCCTGACTTCAAGTGCACTGATCTATCAACTAGCTACTCTATTATTCTGCTAGGTTGTTTAATAAGTAATAGTTTTATTGAGTAACCATGTACCATCCTCTCCACTGTCTCCTCCCCCAATTCCATAAGATCAGGGAAATGATTGCACAGCTAGAGAGTTAGGCAGGTTGCAGGTCCTTTTGTTAATCCCCTCTTCATGCTGTGTAATATAGGAAGGAAAAATCATTAATTTTATTTTAGAAGGTTGGACAGAGGCAACTACTTTCTTTTTCAAATTAATATATCCCAGTGAGACCAAAACTTTGATAATGTTTTAATATTGAATGTGTGGTATTTTTAATGTGTGGAGAAACTAATCACCTAACACCCATACTTCCCTTTGCACTTACAGAAAGATATTAACCTTTTTTGTTGTACCCTCAAGGCTATGGTTATGAAGGTTTGAAGTTGTTATTATACAAATCACACAGTCATAATTTCATTTTTTGTGATAGAAACCTTTTTGATTATTTTGTTATTGCTTCAGAAACTTTTAGTACATTGAGAAAAGTTTATTAATAAGTAATTACCCGGACAACAAATTCACATGTTAGTAAAGGATAGTCATTTTAGCTTCCATTATAAAACTTTTCCACCTAATTTTTTTTAAACTCTTTTTTTTCTTTATTCTTTTGTGGCAGGCTCTGGAATGGATCCATGATAATGGAGAGTTTTATTTATCTACACACACGTCCACTGGTTCCAGTATACAGCACACTCAAGAACTGTTGAAAGAACATGAGGAGTTTCAGATTACTGCAAAGGTAAATTAAAATTAATAATTCATCTGGATCAGGTCTGATTCTCTTTATTCTTTGTACAATGATCCAAAACAACAAAACTATGGCTAAGTGTTAAACAGAGCTGCAATTTTAAAAACAATGAAATCAGATAAGTTATTTCCATGTTAAGTAGGTTGTTTTATTTATATATACATGATAATATGACAGTTAAATAACATCCAGAGCTTTTTCCTACTTTTCTTTCCTTTCCTTCTTGCTGTTTTCTCATTCCTCTTTTCCTCTTCCTATTGCTGATTTTTTTTCTTCTGTTAGTTGACCTTTTCCTGCTGCTCTTCCTCTTCACTGTTCTCTTCCTTTACTAAAGTGTTTCCTGAGTTCCCATTGTGTATACTGTATCCTACCAAGTGTTAAAACTTTTTATGCACTCATGAAGCCACTTTGCTTGTGCTCTTCCTGTCCTGTCTTTAGTTGTACAACAGGACTACACTGTCCCAATGGCACTATTCCATTTACTACAGATCTGCAAAGTTTATAAGTTTTTAGATTACCTAAAGCTGTTTGTAAGTTCATAAAATAAATCCTTATTAGCTTTTTAGAATTTTAAAGCATTATCTAAATGTGTGTTTTTGCTATCATTTGAATTATTATTCATCTTATTTGTTTATGATATAATAAATCTATGGTCAAGGGTGGTTAGTTTGTTTTGTTAATTTGTGTATCTGTGTCCCTTGAGACAGTGGAATGATGAAGTAAGAAAAAATCATTCAGTGGAAAGACTTGAGTCTTGTTTGCACCTCTGGAATTATGTGAATCTTCAATTTCCTTTGTAAATTGGGATAATAATATTCACACTACCTACCTACTGGTATGGTTATTGTCTATATCTTTGCTAAAAGAAGAGGAGAGTAGAAAATCACTAGTCGTAAACTAGGGTTTGAGTTTCTACTCTTGTAAACTGTGACACTGATCAGTTCAGTAAATCTGACTGAGTCTCAGTTTCCTTATCTGTAAAGTAGAAATAAATACTTGCACTAATCCCCTTGGAGGATTTTCAAAATCAGATATATTGTCTTTATCATAAAGTATTAATAATTAAAATTCATATGTTCTCTCTCATACACACATACATGCACATACATATCCGTTTTAACTATGTGACTAAATTTTAAAAACATATCCAATCTTATAACTCAGATCAGCATATCCTCTTCAGAGCTGTCTGTCACCTTGAGAGGCCACAAAGGTTTTCTAATAGTTGCTCAGAACATTCTGGAGTTTCATGTTATCATAGCCCTGTCATTTCACAAATGATAGAAGTGGAGTCCAGGAGAGGTTAAATGATGTTCTAAAGTTCACACAGCTAGTAAGTGATAGATTGATTCTTCTTTTGTGTTTGCTTGCCACGCTCTTTTTTTTGAATAGCCTCAATTTTGATTGGTCTTAATGATTTGACGGTCAATTTGATTTTCAAAAAAAGCCAAAAGCTTTTATGAGTCAAATCTGCACAATAAAATGATTGATTCATTATGATGATGCCAATAATGAAGTTGGCATTCCTAGGTGGCTTGTATTTATAAGTGATTCTGAAGGCAAATCCCAAATAGAGGGTTTCTCCCTGAATAGCTATCAGAAAATTACTTTGAAGGATATGAATCATTCTTTTATCTTCAAGACTGTTATCAGTCTCTTTTTTTTAATAAAAGAAAGATTTAATTTATTTTGAATTTTACAATTTTTCCCTAATCTTTTTCCCTCCCTCCACCCCCCACAGAAGACAGTCTGTTAGTCTTTACATTGTTTCCATGGTATACATTGATCTAAGTTGAATGTGATGAGGGAGAAATCATATCCTTAAGGAAGAAAAATAAAGTATGAGAGCAAAATTGCATAATAAGATAACGGGTTTTATTTTTTTTTTTAATTAAAGGTAATAGTCTTTGGTCTTTGTTCAAACTCCACAATTCCTTATCTGGATACAGATGGTATTCTCCATCACAGAAACCCCAAAATTGTGCCTTATTTTTGCACTGGTGGAATGAGCAAGTCCATTAAGGTTGATCATCACCCCCATATTGCTGTTAGGGTGTACAATGTTCTTCTCATCTCACTCAGCATCAGTTCATGCAAATCCTTCCAGGCTTCCCTGAATTCCTATCCCTTCTGGTTTCTAATAGAACAATAGTATTCCATGTCAGTTTTTTTTTTGTAGTTATTCTATTCAAGTCATTCAACAAGCATGTATTCAATAATTCCCTTGTGCCAGTCACTTTGAACTATGTAATGAGTGCTTTATTGAATGAGTTCAGAAGTGAATATGTGTGTTTATATGTGTGCATTTTATGTAGTTTTTTAAAATTAGTTGCACCAAGTAACATATTTTTCTGTTTTATTTATTACCTCTTCTTTGTGTGCTTTGTTTCAAAATCTATATAAAACTGAGTGATAGACACACTATTTGTACCTTTCTTTATATTCGTACTTAGTCCAACTCTGATCTCATTAGTGTTTTAAACTTGCAGAAACCTTAAAAAAAATATTAGCTATACTTTGAATAGCACATTAAGATTTACAAAGTGCTTCTCCCTCAATGACCTTATGAAGTAGGTAATTCAGATATTATCTTCCCCATTTTATAAATGAAAAACTTGAGTTGCAAGCAGACTGAATAAATTATCACATGCTTAAAGTGTTAGAGCAACTAACTTCCTCTCACCAAGTTCAATATTCTTCCCACTGTACTGGGTTGCCCTAAATTATGGTCCCTAAATTTACCCTTTTGCCCTCCTCTAGTTGTAATTATTGGAGACCTAAGGAATAGACATGTTTGTTGTATGCATGTTCTGTTTAAGGGACCGTGAGACAAGGTATCTAAAATATTATTTAGCAGTTGAAATTTTTATTGCCTTGATATACAAAGACTTCTCCCATTTGGTACCTTAAAGATGTTTAAAATGACAGCGGTTTGTCTGCTTTGTACTACTAAGGAACTGATGGAATTTCAAAATATTATGAAAAGAATAATCTTTATCAGTTAATTGTTTCTTGTCTGTCTGCTTTTTTCTTTTCCTTTTAATAAAAAAAATCTGCTTTGTTTTTTATGAATGGGTGTCTTTTACTTGACTGTGTTTCTTATATTGAATGGAGTAATTATGCTGCCATACACTCTGTTGAATCACTTTTTATATAAATTAGTTTCATTTTTTTAGTATATGGAGAAACTTGTACAACTTTGGAAGGATATCAGATTCTTTTATATTTATTTGTTAATCCAATTATCTAGCATTTATAATTTCCATGCTAATGGAATGTAGAATATAAAATTGAGATATGTTCTCTAAACAATGTCTGGACCCCAACTGAAAATCCTTATAGCCTAGAAAATTTTTACCCCATACAAAAGTATTTGATACTTTAGGAACTTTCCTTCTTATGATTAAGGACCAATGTTACAATTCTAGAGTCACAACTTTTGGTCCTCTCCATGTACATATGTGTGTATTATAAATGTTTGTGTGTGTGTGTGTGTGTGTGTGTGTATACATATATTAATGTGAGCTATGCATACAAACATGTGCACAAATGATAAATATCTAAAATAGCATGAATGATTTTTCTTAAATAGACATATTATATCTAAATACATTCACATGAGCTTTCATTGCTCAAGTTATTTGGGAGATGCTTCTTTTGGAATAGCTTTCAGTGCTTGTAGCACATTCTGAAACTTGACTAGACTTATTTGGAACAGTGTTGTGAAACTAAAGTAGAAATGGGTACCACTGAGTTGTAAATATTATGCATCATATTAACTTACTTAGAAATCCACCTATTAATATTATCATTATTTTATTGTACTTTACTTATTTTGTTAAATATTTTCTGATTATATTTTATTCTGGTTTAGTCCATACAAGTTGGATACCTGGATTAGTATATGCACTCTTTGTTTTTGCTTTTATTTTTCATTTGATTATACCCAGCAAGGAAGGAGATTATTAACATTATCTTCTTAATATATTTCATGTTTTTCTGTCATCTTTATTTAAAAATAATTCTACTATTAGAGTAGAAATAATAGCACATAAAAATAGAAAAGTGTTCATTAATGCATTTTATTTGTAGCATTCAGTTTTAAGTCCACAAGTATAAAATATGTTTATCAAATATTTATTGCTTTACCTTGTAGTTATCATATTATTCCAAATATAAGCTGTGCTTTTTCTTCTAAATTATTATATTATATTATATATTGTATATATCATATATATATATATATTATATATTGTATTATAAGACATTAATACTACTTAGTACCTATGGCATAATATAGATCTCTATGGTTTCCCCAAAAATAACATAACCAGTAGCCACAGTTTCTCTTCCAGCCCTACATGTATACTTAAAGAACCTGACCAGTAAAACTTCTCTTCTATGTATCTCTTCTCCTTACTCAGTCCTCTCAGCAGCTGTATATATCACTAGCCCAGGATTATTTTTCTTATGGTATTTCCTTCTGTCTCCTGAATTCCTGACCCTTGACTGTGTGGTAACAGAAGATCCATGGAACCCCATCTACTTCTCCAAAGAGTTTGTACTTTATCCGAAGATTTGGACATTTCACTCATACACACACACACACACACACACACACACACACACACACACACACACACAAATCTCCCTTGGGTCATTGCTTATGTATTTATTGAAAAACAAAGAAGGTAAAGCAGAGGCCTGAAATTTATGTGTTTTGCCACCAGATCTGTTGTTTGCCTATAAAGTGGCATGAAGTAGGATGAGAGGAAAGGACAAGTTGTTTCTAAGATATCCCACTGTGTTAGCTTCCTCTTCATCAGGGAACAACCTAATTTGCTATTATATTTTACTATTCTTTTTTTTTAGAAAGATTTTGTTTATTTTGAGCTTTACAATTTTCCCCCCATTTTTGTTTCCATCCCCCCACCCCACAGAAGGCATTCTGTTAGTCTTTACATTGTTTCCATAGTATACATTGATCTCAGTTGAATGTGATGAAAAGTATAAGAGATAGCAAAATTACATAATAACAGCTTTTTTTTCTAAATTGAAGGTAATAGTCTTTGGTCTTTGTTAAAACTCCACAATTCGTTCTCTGGATACAGATGGTATTCTCCATTGCAGATGGCCCAACATTGTCCCTGGTTATTGCACTGATGGAATGAGCAAGTTCATCAAGTTTGATTGTCATCCCTATGTTGCTGTTAGAGTGTTTTTTTGGTTCTGCTCATCTCAATCAGCATCAGTTCATGTAAATCTTTCCAGGCTTCCCTGAACTCCCATCCCTCCTAGTTTCTAATAGAACAAGTATGCCATGACATAGATATACCATAGTTTGTTAAGCCATTCCCCAATTGAAGGACATTCGTTTAATTTCCAATTCTTTGCCACTACAAACAGGGCTGCTTTGAATGTTTTTGTACAAGTAATATTTCTACACTTTTTCTTAATCTTTTCAGGGTGTAGACCCAGTAGTGGTATTGCTGGATCAAAAGGTATGCTTATTTTTGTTGCCCTTTGGGCATATTTCCAAATTGTTCTACAGAAAGGTTGGATGAGTTCACAGTTTCACCAACAATGCATCAGTGTCCCAGATTTCCCACATCCCTTCCAACATTGGTCATTGTCCTTTCTGGTCATATTGGCCAGCCTGAAAGGTGTGAGGTGGTATCTCAGAGATGCTTTAATTTTATATCTTGCCATTCTTAATCTTCCTCAATTAAATTAAATAATAATTCCCTTAATTAAGTTTTTGTTAAGTGAAGCTTAGTTTTATAAAAAAATAATGTATTTCCTCTCATATAACAATGATTTTTAATTTTATGTAGTCACTATCCACACATTATTGTATATTTACATACCTTTTTCATTTTAAAGAGATCTTAAGTATCAAAACCTGTATTCAGACCAACACAATACACCTTGCATGTGTATTCAATTTATTAGTCTATTAAAATGGAGTATATGCAATGAGCTCTGGGTGCAATAACCAAGTTATATAAATGCATGCATAAAATTCACATCTATAGTACACAGGTATGCAATATAAATATGATAAAATAAATGAAAGTTCTTTGGGGATAGAAATGGCTTCATTTTTGTCTATGTATCTCTGACACTTAGCACAGTATCTTGCTCTTAGTAGACAGCAAATGATTGGGAAATTGAATTGGATTTGGTTAGTATTTTTTCATTTGGTTGATTTCTACTGCCTAGTTCTTCTAACCTGCATCAACTGCTGGATGCATAAGTGGTAATTCATACTTCTTGGTTCTTCCCTATAATAAGTCACTCTGAAGATAGTCTAAGTGTCATTAGAATAATTCATTCAACAATAATTCACTCAGCATTGATTAAATACCCACTGCATACAATATCTTTAACAGAATCACCTCTTTGAGGTATTTGGAGGAAAAAACTTTAGAAGGGGTGAAAAATTTTTTTAGAGATGATTTCTATGCCTTCATTTTTATCTAAAAGGATAAAACATATAGATGATTAATGAATTTTTAAAAATTACAGAATACTGTTATATTAGATGATGGATATTCAAAGAGTTGAGCAATAAATAACTAAATCACATATCGGTAGTACTTATAAGGTTTATAAAACACTTTGCCCTGTGATGTTAGTAATAAAAATATTATCCTCAAAAAAAAAAAGATTTCACAGAAGAGAAACTGAACCTTGAAGAATGGGCAGGAAGTAAAGGGAGTAGAACTAGCAATGGAGAATATTACAGACTTAGGGAAGAAAGGGAGAATAGAAGTGGGAATACCCAGGATGTGTTCAGAGAAGACAGCTAGTTCACTGTGACTGAATTATAGAATGCACACTCTATAAAATTATAAACTGTAGAATGGTTGGAACTCTGTATTAATAGAGAAAATTTTTTCACTAAATGTTTTCATATACTATCCTCTACTCTCATCCTCATCCCACCCATAATAAAATAAACCACCCAAGGAGGAATATGAGATCATTTCCATTTCCCCTATATGCCTCCCCCACACCCTATATTATCTTTTCTTTGAAAGCCAGCAGTATTATATCCACTTTTCTTGCCACTAATCTCCAGGATTTTCTTCCTTATTTTTAGTGACTTGAGCACTTAAGCATAAAGGTCTCTGCCCAATACTCTGCCATTACCCTAAATGACTTTAGTATTTGCATCTTGTTCCTCAATCTCTTCCATTCCTTTAAGTGTCATTTTCATTCTATTTTTCCCACCCACAAGCAGAGCCGTTCTTTGGATCTTTTTTTTTTCCAGATGAACTGAATGCACCTTTCTAACTCTACTTCTTACCCTTCCACCTATGCCTTTAGCCTCATCTGCTTTTTTGCTTGAGTGATACTCTAACCAAACCCTATTTATTTTGCTCAGTCTCTTAGCCTCTATACCAACCTGAACTGTCATTATAGAGATGTTCTCAGTACCACCCTTGAATCCTCTGACCTTCTACCCCTAAACATACATTAAATCACAAATTTAGAACAGAAAGAGATCATAAAATCCATTGAGACCATTCTTCTCATTTTAAAGATGAGGAACAAAAGCTGAGAGTTTCTTAGCTTGCCCAGGGTCACATACTATCCTGGGTCTGAGGTGAATCCAGCCATTTCTGGCTTCAAGTCGAGCACATTTTCTACTCTATCATCCTGCCTTCCTTTGGACTTTTTTGAAGATTAATCATACTTAAAATCTACTACTTTTGCATTCAACTTTTGATTTTTGAGCCTGGGTCTCCTGCCTCACCTGGGCTAGCTAGAAATGCAGTGTCCATTATGGGACCAGTGCCAATCCTGATTGACAGAAACTTTAACCCCCTCTTGTTTTCTCACATTGAATGGTTTGCCTTCCTTAGGCAGCTCAGTGGCCCCACATGCCTGGAAGTTTACCATATTTTTCTGAACTTAGTGTAGATTGTCTATGAATGCTAACCCCACTGCAGCTCCAGATTCCTGAACTCAAGTGCTCCCCAGGATACCACCAAGCCTGACCAGACTCTTCTGTCTTTACTGGTGTCTCTCTCAACATTGCAACACAACTTTCCCAGACTAAATCATGACAAATTCAGTATACTTCAGCATTACCTGATCTCCTCTGGGACTACAATCCTGCTCAGCAATTTTGTTTGTCAATTGTCTGTCATTCATGCTTTAGATCTCAGAGTATTGTGGTCTCTCCTCTCCCTCTCACACATTTAAGAAGTTGCCAGATGCTTTTATTTCTACCTGAATAGTATCTCTTACCCTTTCCATTTATTAATTTGGGCTTTCATCAATCTGGTATCTGAGCTATTTTAGTATCATCCTAATGGGTCTCTTAGCACTTATTTTTTGTCCTCTCTGGTCCATCTTGTATACTTTTGCTAGATTAATCTTCCTAAAGGTCATATCACTCAATGGTCCATCATTGTTTACTATATGAAGTCCTTTGAGATAGAATGTCACTAGGAATAGTGGGATTGCCAAGCAAAAGTGAGGACCCCATGGTTATATGTCATAAATTTTATTTTATATGAAAGCATATTCATTTTGTGATTTTCAGGAATAGGAGGAATATGAGTAGTAACTGGATGACAGGAATAATGCAGGTTTGAGAATTAGCAGTATGGAAAACCTGAAATATTGGGGGAAATTATATATATCCTTAAAACTATATGTTAAAAGTTTAACAATGTTATCTGACCTTGGTAATTCCCAATAACATGATGAGGGTAGATATTATTATCCCCATTTTATAGATGAGAATGTGCTATAACCATGCTCACAAAACTAAGATCAGAGACTGGATTTGAACTTGGATCTCTCCAAACTTAATGTCTAGGTCTTTTTCAACTACACCATACAGTCTTTCTAGGATGATGGCTAATGAATTATTATTATAGTAAGAGATAGGTGATGTCAGAGTGGAAAGGATAGATTAAAAAAATAGAGCAGAGTCCAAGTTCATAATATGAACCAAGAGGGAGTTTATTGTTAGTGAGATATGAGAGATAGAAACATTGTAGATTGTATCTGTATGTAAAACTTCAAAAGTAGGGATCTTAGATGTAGTAATAACCTCCTCAAGGACTAAACTGATAGCTCCATTTGCTAGTCATCTATCCCTTCTTTTTCTTTCTTTTAAAAATTCTGTGTTTGATAAACCCAAAGAGTCCAGCTATTGGGATAAAAACTCACTCTTTGATAAAAAAAAAACTGCTGGGATAATTGGAAGTTAGTATGGAAGAAACTTAGATTAGACCAACACCTCACACCCTTTACCAAGATAAGATCCAAATGGTTACAGGACATAGATATAAAAAACAATACTATAAGCAAATTAGAAGATCAAGGACTAGTCCACCTGTCAGATCTATGGAAAGGGGAGCAGTTTATGACTAAGGAAGAGTTGGAGAACATCACCAAAAACCAATTAGATGATTTCAATTACATTAAATTAAAAGGCTTTTGCACAGATAAAACTACTGTAACCAAGATCAAAAGAAATGTAGTAAATTGGGAAACAATCTTTACAACTAATGATACTGACAAAGGACTCATTTCTAAAATATACGGAGAACTGAGTCATATTTTTATTTTTTTAATTTTTTTAGTTTTTGCAAGGCAAATGGGGGTAAGTGGCTTGCCCAAGGCCACACAGCTAGGTAATCATTAAGTGTCTGAGACCAGATTTGAGCCCAGGTACTCCTGACTCCAAGGCCGGTGCTTTATCTACTACACCACCTAGCTGCCCCTGAGTAATATTTTTAAAACAAAAAGCCATCCCCCATTTGACAAATGGTCAAAGGATATGCAAAGGCAATTTATAGATGAGGAGAGCAAAGCAATCCATAGCCATGTGAAAAATTGCTCTAAATCATTAATTATTAGAGAAATGCAAATTAAAGCTTCTCTGAGGTACCACCTCACACCTCTCAGACAGGCCAATATGACCAGAAA
This sequence comes from Macrotis lagotis, assembly GCF_037893015.1. Lineage (NCBI taxonomy): Eukaryota > Metazoa > Chordata > Mammalia > Peramelemorphia > Peramelidae > Macrotis > Macrotis lagotis. The sequence goes on from NC_133666.1 coordinate 352,523,553, forward strand.
GGATAATGATCATTGTTGGAAGGGTTGTGGGAAATCTTGGACACTATTACACTGTTGATGGAGCTGTGAACTCATCCAACCTTTCTGGAGAGCTATTTGGAACTACGCCCAAAGGGCAACAAAAATGTGCATACCCTTTGACCCACCAATACCACTACTGGGTATATATCCTGAAGAGATGATGAAAAAGGCTAAAAACATCACTTGTACAAAAATATTCATAGCTGCCCTGTTTGTGGTGGCAAAGAATTGGAAATCAATTAAATGTCCTTCATTTGGGGAATGGCTTAGCAAACTGTGGTATTTGTATGTCATGGAACACTATTCTTTTATTAGAAACCAGGAGGGATGGGATTTCAGGGAATCCTGGAGGGATTTGCATGAACTGATGCTGAGTGAGATGAGCAGAACCAGAAAAACACTGTATACCCTAACAGCAACATGGGGGTGATGTTCAACCTTAAAGGACTCGCTCATTCCATTAGTGCAATAATCGGGAACAATTTTGGGCTGTCTGCAAAGGAGAGTACCATCTGTATCCAGATAAGGAGATATGGAGTTTGAACAAAGTTCAAGGACTATTCCCTTTAATTTAGAAAAACACAGATTTCTTATTGTCTGATCTTATTACCTCTTAGAATTCTTGTCTCTTCTTTAAGGATATGATTTCTCTCTCATCACACTCAATTTGGATCAAGGTACAACATGAAAACAAAGTAAAGACTGACAGATTGCTTTCCGTGGGGAAGGTGGGGGGAGGGAAGTAAGATTGGGGGGAAAATTGTAAAACTCATATATATCTTTAATAAAAATAAATTTAAAAAATAATAAATAATAAAAATCCTGTGTTCCTATTGTAGCCATTACCAAGTAGGTTGTAAACTCCTGAAAGGGTAGATAATTTATATTTGGAATTTTTCAAATACATTCATTTATTTTTTCTAAATACAGGCAAAGATAGTTTTCATCATTCTGCAAGCTTTTGAGTTCCACATTTTTCTACCACCTTCCTTTCCTACCCCCTCCCAATGACAGTGATCAATCTGATATAAGGTTGTACATGTACAATAATGTTTAACATATTTCCAAAGTAGTTATGTTGTGAAAGAAGAATTAGAACTAAGGAAAGGGGCGACGAAGCTATGACCAAAAAAACCATAACTTAAAAAAAGGAACCTAATATGTTTGCTCTGCATTCAGATTCCATAGTTTTTTCTTTGGATGTGGATGGCATTTTCCATAACAGGTCTTTCAGGATTGTCCTTGATCAACTGCTGAGAGGAACTGCTTCCATCACAGTTGGTCATCTCACAATGTTGCTATTAAGGTGAACAATGTTCTCCTACTTTGAAACTTTGAATAGCTAGCATTTAATAGTGCTTGTTGAGTAAATGAATGAATGAAAGACTATGTGGCATCTCTATACATTCTGAGTTGGCAAATAGATGACAGCTTGAAGAACCCTTCCCTAAATCACCTTTCTGGAATAGTCCTGAATTAATCTCATTTTTTTTTGAATCTGAAAGCTCAATAAATAAATTATAAACTAAATTATTCAGAAGTTGTGCTTTCAAGACACAAATTTTGCTTTTCTCTTTTATTTCCTTACAGACAAGCTTTTCTTAACAGATCCCACAAAGTCATCAGATTGTTGACAAGTCAAAAATTTGTTCAACAAGTAGCTTTGTGTATATGTATGTGTGTATTTTCCCCCATACTAACCCACCTCATCTCAGTCCCACATTAGGTAAATGCTATAAAATTTTATGGCTATATTAAATGTTACATCCACTTTTCACAAATGAAAAGCTTTAGAGAAATAGTACCAATGGGTCTTTCCTGGTCACATTTCCATATCCTGAGTCTTGCTTTTTGCTTGCTTAATATTTGAAATGTCAACATTTATGAGCTGCCTTTTAAAGGCATCTACTAACCCAGTAAATTAATTTTATGATACATTTGAGTAGAGAGTCAAATACTGTAAATTGTAAGCTATTTTATTCATGCTAGATATATGTTTAATGTCTGAAAAAGAAAACACTCTAGAGGCTGTTCAATGAAACTTGGATCAAATCCTTTCTTTTCTTTAAGTCAAGAAGATATTTTTCTTGAATTTGGAACTTTTATCTATATCTCAAGACATGCTTACCTCCAATGCATTTTCCCCTTTGCCAATCATAAAGATAATTCAAAGTCTGACTAGAAATTATTTTTAACAATGGAAGATATATAGATCGAGCTTCTAACTATTGGAGTGAATTCTTTCAGAAACATATGATTGATCTTTTTGAAGTAGCAATGAATTGGAAATTGAGGGGATACCTATCAAATGGAGAATGGTTAAACAAGTTATGGTACATGAATATTATGGAATATTCTCGTTCTATGAGAAGCCCTAAATGGTCAAACTCCAGAGAAGCATGGAGGGATTTACATGATCTAAGACTAATTCCTCATACCAAAAATGGCTAACCTGTAAACATGCTTAACACAAATGTATAAATGCAACATTAACCTCACTGTTCACCCCTGAGGGGAGGGGGTGGGAAGGGAGGGTGGAAGGAAATTTTGTAACTTAGAAATACACATATGCATATGGATGAATGTTAAAAAAATATCTTCAATAATATGTATTTGGAAAAGTAAAACATCAATAAAAAGATGTAAAAAAAGACATCAAATAAATTCAATTTTATAAATGTATTGCTCCATATTTAATAGGATTATAAATTAGAGCTTGAAGCGATTATAGTTCATCAAGTCCAGCTATTTCATTACATAGATAAAGACATGGGAGTTCAGAGAAAATAAGTTGGCCCAGGGTAATACTGCAAAGTCAAATCAATGTCTTCTTGACTCAGAAATCCAAATTCTTTCTTAATATGCCACACTGCCTCAGAAATTTAACTATACTTATATGCCTAGTTATCAGTGAATAAATTATAAATTTGGAAAGGGCCTCATCTGACCTTTTCATTTTACATATGAAGAAACTAAGACCCATGGAGGCTAAGTGACTACAGAAGGTCAAGCAGATTTTAATCCAAAGTCCTCTTGTGTTCTTTTCACTATAGTACCCCTATACTATTTCTGTTTAAGTGAAACATGGAATATTTCTTCATCTGTGGCACCAAGATAGTCATATTACAAAGAATAGAAAAGCATGATACCAACTTTTTAAAATAATTTTTGATAGGTGAGCCAGTTCTGGTCCAGGTCCACTGGAGACTAAGAAAAGGGAAGAAATGAGACTTTTCATGTAAAAGTAATTTTAATCATTAGTTTTCCAGTGAACCTGCTATGTACACCATACAGTAGTTGTTCTTAACAGAGGGAAGAAAAGACATGCAATCCCTACCTCCTAGGAGATTACATAGAATATTCATACATGAAATTTCTGAAGCCAATTACATGTAAGCATAAAAGATAATTGTACATCTTCATTTAAAGGAGTAAACAGAGTCAACAATGGAATTACTTAGCTTCTATAAATTTAGGTTCCAATTTTCAAGGGGAAGTGCAGTAATCAAACAGGAGTGTAATAATGATGAAAACTATTTGACACTATAATGCATTTTTGAAGAGTAGGACTTTCTCTAAAGAAAAAAAAATCACATGCCTATTGATATAGAATGAATGAGAAAAGTAGTCCTATTTGGAACCAAGGATAAGTTGACTATATGACTCTCCAAGTCCTTTCTAGTTTAAGGTTTCATTCATCATCAACAGTTCTTTTCATTTTTAAAGAAGCAGATTTTAGCATATTTCAGGTTTTTGGTGTTTGAGTTGAATTTATTTCATAGTACTTTCCTGTGTTTTTTTTTTCACAGCAAACCAAAGAGAGGGTGAAGCTGTTGATACAGCTGGCTGATGGCTTTTGTGAAAAGGGGCATGCCCATGCAGCAGAGATTAAAAAATGTGTCACTGCTGTGGATAAAAGGTACAGAGATTTCTCTCTGCGAATGGAAAAATATAGGACTTCTTTGGAAAAAGCCCTGGGGATCTCTTCAGATTCCAATAAATCGGTAAGTTTCCCTGTATAGACTGAATAAATCAAGTATATTCTACTTGATGACCCCTTTGCTGATTACATAACCAAGCTCATCTTCTCTTTTGTGCCCTCCAACTCTACTGGGCTCCCCATTTTTCATATAGAGTAAAAGCCTTCAACTGGATATAATCCCAGCCAGTGTTCCTGGATCAGAAGTCAAACTGCGGGATGCTGCTCATGAACTTAATGAAGAAAAGCGAAAATCTGCTCGGAGAAAAGAGTAAGACATTTGCAGATTTATCTTTAGTCCTTCATATAGAGGATGAAATTTATTCTCTGACTTAATACCATCGTTTCATCACTATATGTATACTCTGAAATCAAATGGCACAATTATCTTTGATTTTCATATATAAATATTATACTCATCTAGTTCAGAAATAGTATCGTTTCCCCCCCTCCCACTTATCTACCCTGTTTTACTTTGGGTGTTGACGATCCTCTTTTAGTTATTTTGAAACTATTAAATTATTAAGTTAGCAGTAGAATTTAGTTATTAGAACATCAGTAAATTATAGGCCTAAAGTTCAGATGTTTGACCTTTAGGAATTGAATTGTACTAAATTTTTATTTGAAAAAATAGGATTTATCATATGATTTTCCTAAATAATTTTTATCTCAAATCTTTAGTTTTCTTTGAAGTAGTTGGTAAGATCTCTTATAGATCTGTCTTTCCTTGGTGAGGGCATATACTTTGACACACACAGACTCGCACAGACTTATCAAATATGAATTGTGTTTGTAATACATTAATCATATATCAGACCACACTGATGCTTTAATTATCAGCATTATTCTTTTTATTGATGTCTAACGAGCGAAATATATAGATATGTGTGTGTGCATATATATATATATATATGTATATAATATATATGTGCTACCACTCATAATTTCCTTTTAGATAATAGGCATGAAGAAACATTTGACATGAGGTATTTTTTCCATCACTCTTCCTAGCCAAAAATGTAGATACACTTCCTCTAAATTCCTATGTGCCAATTTCTGTGTAAATATAATGCAGAAAATGTTACAGATGTTATAAATATATGTATACAAACACATACATATGCCATTACCTATTTAAGTTCTTAGGAGTAATATACCCTGTTCTTCGCTTTTAAGGTTCATAATGGCTGAATTAATTCAGACTGAAAAGGCTTATGTAAGAGACCTTCGGGAATGTATGGATGTAAGTGGTGGTTCTTTTTTTGGGGGGGGTTGGCGGTTTCCCCCCTTAAATGCAGCCTAATTATGTTGACCTTTTCATCTTTGTAGATTTGTTTTTTTAATTAGTAACTCGTTAACCCTGACCACCTTAGATTCTTTATAGACCACATGAACAGTAATTCATGACTGCCTCTTTCTGTGAAGGGATTCAATTTGTTTGATGGTTCAGCAGAGATGATACAGCATTAATTCTTTCATTCTGTTTATCACATGACTGATTGGCTGACATCCTTTTTGTATAGAATTTTTGAACCATTTCATGCAAACTTATCCAATTATTGTAATGGATAAATAACATTCAGCAGTATCTGAATGTGATCACATATCTTGCCACAGTGTATATTAATTTTAATATCCTAAGGCTGAACAAAAAACTGCAAAGTGAAGGTATAGCCACAATCTTGAGTAAGAATACCATTTTAATAGCACCTTTAAAAATCTGGTCTTTATAAAATTGGCATCTTAAGTTTTGTTTCTCTTTGCACCTTAGTAAAAGGTAGTCATTCTCAAGTGTCAAAATAGCAGCTTCTTGGAAATGTGTTATCTTTTGACATAATCTATGTCTTTCCCTCCCTGGCAGACATATCTATGGGAAATGACCAGCGGTGTTGAAGAGATCCCACCTGGCATTGTAAACAAAGAACATATTATCTTTGGAAACATGCAGGAAATCTATGAATTTCATAATAAGTGAGTGGCTTTTATCTTTGGAAAGCATATTATTTTTGAAATCAAGACATTTCTCTGGAGATTTCCCCTTAAAAACAGAAGTTTTATCTGTGTTTAGCATTTATTTCTGTAACTTTTGATGAAATCTGCTTGCATGGAAGCTCTCTATTTGACGGGCATTTCCTCAATATCCAATTCTTTGTCACTACATAAAAAGCTGAATATTTTGGAACATATGAGACTTCCCATTTTTTAGGATTTCTTCTGGATACAGGACTAGTATTGGTATCACTAGGTCAAAGAGTATGATCAATTTTATTGCTCTTTGGGCATAGCTCCATTTAAGTGACACATCACTCCTTGTATAAAAGGAATTCATACCTTCAGAATAGCTGCTGTTCATATATTTATTTTCTTCTGTGATAGAAACTGAGGAAATATCTAAAAAGAAAACCTGTAGCCTTCTTTCCTCTCACTGAGCAATCAGTGACTCATTAATCACTTTGTTAAGGTCAAGGAAGAAACGCTGTAGCTGGACAAAGCTCTCCATTGGCCACCACTCATAATTGCCCTTTAGATAATAGGCTTGAAGAAGCAGCTGATATGAAGGCTCTTTTCCGTCACTTCCTACCCAAAAATGCATATAGCTTCCTCCAAATGTGCTGTGTGCTGTGTAACTATAAGACAGGAAAATATCACAAGTGTAATAAGTATGGTATGGCAGTTTGAGGATTCTGGAGACCAAGGGGGTAATGTTTAATTGTGGGATTGGCAAAGATTTTATGAAGGAAGACAGTTTTGAACTGCACCTTTAAACTGGGTATGGTGTCATCAGGTAGGTGCCATAGAAGAGGACAGAAAGAAAAAACATGATCAAAGCTGCAGCAACAGGAAAGAATAGAATTCATTAAGAAAGAATGGATAGGAATGCTGGAATAAGGTTTGGGTAAAAGTATGAAGGTCATGAATACCATGCTGATTATTTGTATTACAATAGGTACTTGAACATTTTTTGAGTACAAAAGTGAGATAATCAGTACCGTAAGGAAGAAAAGAAGGAAAAGTGGAAAGAAGGGTTTATTGAGCGCCCACTATGCCAGGCAGTGTGCTAAGCACTTTGCAAATATTATTTCATTTGATCCTGGTTTAAACTCTTTCTGTGTGCTGTTATGATCCTCATTTTGTGAATACAAATAGGTTCAGGTACTTGCCCAGGGTTACCCAGCTGCTAAGTTCAGAGACAGGATTTGAACTCAAGTCTTCCTGACTCCAGACCCAGCACCATATACAGTGTCACCTTGCTGCCTCTAGAGAGTGTTTGGGAAGTGAAGTGTAAAATCAAAAGGCAGGGAGAAAAATCGGAGGCAGGGCTATGAAGTCCAGATTAAAGGTGCATAAGTCCAGAATTGAGGCTATTGAAATTGTCATTCTAACAATTCCTTCTAAAATGGAGAGGATCTATAATCTTCTCACTCTCAGTTGTTTGAGGTTTTTTTCTTTTGTTTTGTTTTGTTTTTGTTTTTGAGGTTTTTTAAAATATCTTTAAAATAAAGATCATAGTACTGTACCATCTGCTCAATAAGGTTTCTATAAACCTTAAAATGTTTTATGTCAGGGAAAAAAAATCTTCTTGGTAATTAGAGTTCTTCAGAAACTGGAATGGGATGCTTGGGGAGGTGGTAAGTTCCTTCTGGCTAGATGTCCTCAAGTGAAGTCAGGATGAACACTTGTTGAATATGTTTGGGAAGTAGGGTTGAATTTTCAGGGCAAAGGTAAACCTGTGGACCTCTCCAATTCAGATATTCTCAATCTTTTCAGTCCTTCTCCTCATCATTCTATGACTGTCCTTTGTATTTTAGTCAAAAATGTTTTTTAAAATATCATGTTCTAGGAACTGTGCTGGGTGCTGGGGATTAAAAATACAAAGAATGAAACAATCCCTGGAATTTGATATTCTTACATTTGCTTGAAGATTTTAAAACATTTGGGGCGGCTAGGTGGCGCAGTGGATAGAGCACTGGCCCTGGAGTCAGGAGTACAAATTCAGCCTCAGACACTTAATAATTACCTAGCTGTGTGGCCTATTTGCCTTGCAAAAAAAAAATTTTAAAACATTTTACAGACATTACCCTTCATCTTCACAAGATGTTCAGTGCTTATGATGGAATTAATCTTGTTTCAATCAGAATTCCCTTAGCAGTATCATAATCATGAGTAAAAAACTTTAAATATAAAACATAGAATCACTTTCATGCCTCCGTAGTCCCCAAGGCCTCATTATAATCTGAAAATGACCCTCAGTGGCTTTGTCAAGGGAGCACAAACTCTCATAAAGCTTTTAAAGTCAGAAAAGCTTTGAGGATAGGCCTAATGACATCCGTCATTTGTCTACCAGTCTGTGGTAAGTTCATCACAGGATTGGCCACTAAGTGATAATCTTTTCTTTTCTTTCTTTTGTTTCTGTTTTTAGTTTTGTTGTTGTTGTTGTTGTTGTTGTTGTTTTTGGCCAGAGCAATTTTTTAAGCCATCTACATGGACATAGGTGCATGGAAGGATTATGATCTGCCTTGGAGGAAGGACTAGTTAGCACATAGCTGAATTCTTGCCATATTAAATTATTGAACTGTCTCTTTCTTGATGATATTATTTTTCCTTCTTTGCAGCATATTTTTAAAAGAGCTGGAAAAATATGAACAGTTACCAGAAGATGTTGGACATTGCTTCGTTACTTGGGTAATGAAATCCCAACCTTTGTTGGGTCAGGAAAATCTAATGCTATATGGGGTAGTGAAAAGGATTTTTATTCCTTTGATATCCTTTGATTATCCTTAATTTTCCCACCCTCTGCTGAATACTGAATACAATTTGTAAACAAGTTCAGCACCTTTTTCCTGAAATTACATTCTAAAAATAATGTTTTTATGAGAAAAAAATGTTAGCTTTATTTTTATTAATTCAGTCACTAACACAGTGATTATCTGTAGGGTGATCTCTTCTGATTTGAGGAGCTTTTTGTTATTAAATGGTTTCTGTTATTCTTATTTGAGGTATTTTTTTTTCTTAAACTGTTGTTTTTCACAAAAGCATTTGCTCGTACATTGGGTTCTTGCAGTCCAAGAAAGGTTCTTACATAAAATGTTCAAACTTTTTGTTTTACAGGCAGATAAGTTTCAGATGTATGTCACATATTGTAAAAATAAGCCAGACTCTACTCAGCTGATATTAGAGCATGCAGGATCTTATTTTGATGTAAGTATAAAATAATTTTTTTAAATGAGCACGAATGGGAACAAAATTTTACATGTAATTTACACACCAAATTGACACTTCAATTTCATTTCATAAGGGTTGTCAAACTCAAATAGAAACAGATCTCTGTAGGCTGTATGCTGACTTCTATTTGTTGTGCAGGCACTTAGTCATGTCAGACTCTTCGTGACCCTATGAACTATAACATGCCAGTGCTGTCCATTAGGTTTTCTTAGCAAAGATACTGGAGTGATTGGCTATTTCCTTCCCCAGTGACTTAAAAAAGCCTCATAAATTACCATTATCCATGTTGTATTATATTTTTATTTATTTTTTAAATATTTCTCAATTGCAATTCAATCTCATTCAGCCAGCCTTTAGAAATTTTGTAGATTGAATTTGATAAATCATTTCAAGATAGAACTACTTTGTAGTGATTTTTATGCTATTTTGCTTTTAAACATAAAATGTGATTTTAAAGGAAATTATTCAGCAACAGTGAGTTATGTTTGAGTAAGTAAAATCTACATGTTTAAAATTTACATACTACACAGCTACTAATTTTATTACACATGTTATTAAATTAAATATATATGGGAAAAATGGCACTAACATATTTGTCTTCTTATTTTTAAAGCAAAAATGACCTAGAATTTTAAATAACTTCTCTCTGCTTTGCTTTAATGTTGGTATCAGTGGCCAAGTGTAGCACAAGATAATAAATCCTAGAAAGTGGCACCATAGACAACTCTATCTTTATGTCACATTTATAAACCTTGCTCTCTTTGAGCAAGATAAGATAAAATCTATTTGTTTCATGGAGAAAGAAGACTTTGTGAAGGTTATTTTGTATAAAAAGGCATGAAACTTAATGACTTTCTCAAGTCCCAGAAAACTTGATGAATTTCAAATTGTGAGCCAAAGGTATGCTACTGTGAATTAAAAGATATACTCATTTGAATCCCATTTATATTTTTTCGTTTGATGTGCTACTCAATTGCATATAGAAAAGTTAGGTAATACATAAATGTAGTTTATTATATACCTTTACCTTTGTGCTTCTACCAAGGAATACTTTCTCCTTAATCTTTCATTTTTTAAGAAAGGAATCTTAATCTTTAGGATCTTGATAGGATTTAAATGTGTGTCTTCTAATAAATGACCTTTTCATGTACCTTCAAATGCTATGAAATCTTTGAGTTTTTATTATCTTTGCAGTCAGTGATAATACATTGCTTTCATCAATTTTAAATCCACTAGAAGCTTAATGCTGTTTTTATCTTTGTGTGAGAATTTTATTGTTTCCCATGAACTAAGGTTTCATCAAGATTGAAGGCAAAGACTCACACAAAGGAAAGGTTATTTAAGGCTTAAGCTGTGGGAGCATATGCTACATTTAAATTTTCAAGGACAAAAAAATTTTTAATCCTTCATTATCATTGGAATTTAAGATAGCTTATGAATATATAAATGATAGATTTTACCAGTATATATTGTTAGTTTTTTTCTAAAAGAAACTTTTAAAGATAATTTTCTATTGTGTCTTCCTTCCTTCCTTAGATTATATTATAGTGAATATACCATTGACCAATGAAGGGTTTATAATAAATTTGTTAGTCAACAAATATTTATTTTTGTGAGAAATATTTTTATAAAATCATATTCCATTTAGAATGAAAAGAACTAAATTAAAAGGTAAAACCGTTACTAATTCGCACATGAGAGTGTTTTCTTTGTGGATAAAAGTAGTTCATTTGAGTCATCTGTCATAATTAAAACTAATTATAAAAATCCCACAGGGCTTTATTTATGATAACTATGTTCTGTGACTAGTGTTCTTGTTCAGAGGAAGAATATTAATTACATGTTTAACATATAAATAAATTTTCTATCTAGGTTTATCTGATTAGACTAATGTATTAAATATTCTTTTTAGGACATGCCAACCATTAAACATTGCTGCCCTTTTTTTCCTTTTCCTCCTTCTATAATCAACAAAATTAAGTGATGTATTTTTGATATTGATGCATCATTTTTTTCATTTTGTTGAGAAAAATTTGGCCTTGTTAAAATAAGAATTTAAAGAATAAGATGAAAGACACTATGCTTAATGAATAGAACACTGGACTTAGAAGCAGTAATATTGGATCCATATTCCTTCTTAATAGCTCTGTGACTCTGGACATATCACTCAACCAGTCTGAATTTTAGACAACTTATTTGTAGTCTAGTGAATATAATAATATATTAAAATGAACATAATAATATTAATGGATATAATAATTATATTATAACGAATGAATATAATGTATTTGATATGAATACATATATAATGATATGAACATAATAAATAAAATAAACATTTTATATAATTGTAAGGAACACATAAGATAATATATTATAAAGCACTTTGGAAAATCTTCACATGTAAGATACTATTAAATAGCAGAAAGAGCTAAATATTAGGAGTCAGAAGATATATATTCTAGTCCCAATATTCTACTATTTAGTTATATGTCCACAAACTTTTTTCTTGTCATTCTTGTCCAAAAACTTTTCAGACAAATCACCCAGGATCATCATGGGTAAAATGAAGGAGTAAGATGAGACAATTACTAAGGTTCTTCCTAGTTCTAAAGTGCCCTGATTCTATGATTGAGTTAAAAATTTTGAGATTTATTTATTGAATAATATAACATTTCCTTAGACTAATTACCATATGTTTTAAGGATATTTTCAGAGAAGCAGAGTATTCTTGATTATTTGCAGAAACTTCATAGATGAGTTTTATTCATAAAATAAAATATAACAAGAATTTCAAAAATGCACTCTAAATGATTATTGAGAGTCATTGTGCCATAATGGATGGAGTGCTATACTTGGAGCTAGGAAAATGATTTGAAATTTAATTTCTGATACAGTCTTTACTTATTTAAGGCAATGGGGTTAAGAGTGACTTGCCCAAGGTCACACAGCCAGGCAGTTATTAGGTGTCTGAGGTCACATTTGAATTCAAGTCCTCCTGACTCCAGGGCTGGTTCTTTATCCACTGTGCCACCTAGCTATTTCCCCAAGTCACATAATGTCTTAGTGCTTACGTGGCTCACTGATCTCATGTGATCTACCACATAAAAAATATAATTTGAAAATAGCAAAAACCATAAAAATACCATAAAAAGATAACATTACATTTTAAAAATTGTTAGTATATATCCCAAAAAGATTTTTATGGTTTTGTGATCTCCATTACATTCAATTTTAACATCACTGCTTTGAGCAACCTTTTAAGACTATAAATTGAATGAAGAATGCCAAACTGCATTGGTAGGATGAGTTTTTTTCATCTGGGAGGTTCCTTATACCTTTGAAATTACAGAATCAGGCCATATCTATAAAAAATCTGTAATGATAGTTTTTTATATCATTATACTCAATTCATTCATTTCTATATTCTTTTAAAATTCTCCATTTTTGAACCACTAATACATGAATACCTTATTAATTAACATTAGCTAAGTTGAACTGAAATGACTGAAACTGGAACAAATTCCATGTTTTTCCTTTAGCCCACATAAGCTATATCATTTAATGGAAAGAGGAGAAGTTCATTTTTTATTCTGTCTGCATTCTTTCATCAACATACTGACACCCTAAAAAACTGGGCAACAGTTCAGTGATTAGGGGCGGCTAGGTGGCACAGTGGATAAAGCACGGGCCCTGGAGTCAGGAGTACCTGGGTTCAAATCCGGTCTCAGACACTTAATAATTACCTAGCTGTGTGACCTTGGCAAGCCACTTAACCCCATTGCCTTGCAAAAACCTTAACAAAAAAATAGTTCATTGATTGGTGCTCCCCCTGGTGACTTTGCAGCTATCATTTTTTTAAGGTTTTTTTTTTTTTGCAAGGCAAATGGGGTTAAGTGGCTTGCCCAAGGCCACACAGCTAGGTAATTATTAAGTGTCTGAGGCTCCATTTGAACTCAGGTACTCCTGACTCCTGGGCTGGTGCTCTATGCACTGCGCTACCTAGCCACCCCTAGTAATCATTTTTTGTCATTTCTTTATATCTCTTTTCACGAATAAACTCTACTTGATTGATCACAAGCAAGCATTTATTTCATAACTGGTTTAGTTTAAATAGACACTGTCATAAATGCATATATGTATATAGTCTTATAAGATATTTTTAAATGTTCAGATGTGATTTTGATGTCCAATTTGAAAGATGGGAATATTGAAAAATTGGAAAAGTCAACTTTACATTGTTTTACATATATATTTTTACATATTTTACAATTGTGGAAAAAATTATAAAAAATTATAATTTGGGTCATTACAATTTAAAAGCATGAGAAGAAAGCAAGCTTATAAAGCTGAACTGATGGATTATTGAGAAATCAAGTATACAGAGGAGAATCTGAAGGCATAGAGTTAAATGTCAAGAATATTCAAATTTGACAAAGTAAATAAAGAAAAGTCACTTGAGAATCAGTCATTAAATTGATATGATCATATTGTCAATGATGGGATTACATGATTGAGAAATTAAGTTTTGATATTTATGAAATGTATAAGGAAATTTTTACTCTAGTCATAACCATCTTTGAATGTAGAAATCAATGAAGGATGGTATATGTGTAGGGATAAATTCTTTGATGCTATTTTCAAGTTACAGTTTGTATGAGTGAATATAATTAAAAAGTCTCTTATATGCTCTATCTATCTATATATATATATATTTAAAACAGTATAATAATAAATGGTATATAGTGCAAAATTCAGTGTTTGCTCCAAATTAAGATGTTTGAAATCTTGTTGTTTTATACAGGAGATACAACAACGGCATGGACTAGCCAACTCCATTTCTTCGTACCTTATTAAGCCTGTCCAACGAATAACAAAATATCAGCTCCTTTTAAAAGTAAGTATTTTGACTTTTTTTAAATATAAGAAGGCAAAACTCCCTCTTAATATCTTTACATTTTTCCTGTTTGTATATTATATAGGTTTTTTCAAAAATTGGACAGTTGGAATATTAATTATCTATTTTTATACAACTTTTGTTAAATACAATTCATTTATTAGACTTTATTGTCTTGGTTACAGGTATTGACTTTCATCCAGACTGATCATCTTTTTTTAGAATATAATTATCTACAAGAATAAATTTGGTTACAAATACTAATTTCACAAGTTTCCTAAGAATTTAGTATGACAAATAATTAGAACAAAAAAGATAGTTAGTACACAGTATGCCATCTAGATACATAGAAATAATTTACAACCTATTTAAGTGCTGTTATTAGTATTGTTGTTTAGTCATTTCAGTTATGTCTGACTCTTCTTAACAACCAACCTTCCCTCCCCATTTGAGGTTTTCTTTGCAAAAATGTCCTTTCTCAGAAACTGAGACAGAGTCATACACCAAATAAGCATCTGAAGTCAGATTTGAACTTAGGAAGATGAGTCTTCCAGATTCCAGACTCCAGACTCCATTTTATCCATTGCACCATCTGGCTGCCCTCGTTATGTGTACACTGTATTAAGTTTATTATGAATTTTGATAGAATTTTGCATATGATGAAAGTTATATGTGTAGATTTTCAAAAGACAAAAGTTATTAACTGTTGAAGAAATAGTTTTATGAGACAAACTTTTGGAGAAGTATTTTTATTATAAAAAATAATTACAGAAAAAATTTTAAAGTTAATATACTAGAGACAAAAATAAGTAAATGGATATAATAAAGCCAAACAGTCCCCCCAAGTGTATTGTTTTAGCTTCTCAGTACCAAGGCATGAACTGAGGGTAAGATAGTGGAATAGATGCAAAGAGTTTGGAATGTCTGAAGACCTTCAAGGGCACAGCTAAAATTTGTATGTAAAAATCTACCTTTGTGACTTTAGTGATTAGTCTTATTTAGAAAAATAATAATGGTAGCCTTCTGTCTCTTCATTTGTTATTTTCTTAAGGAATATTTCATATAAATCTCATCTAGTCAAACAACATTAACCTTTTATTCTTAAAATTAATTTTATGTTCATTAATGTTTCAGCAAGGTTAATATGTTTCAAACTATTTAAATTTCTAACAAGGAGGGCTTTATGTCGATAGTTAGTCTTATTAAACTGCCATTTAAAGTTATTTTTCAGTTTACTATGTAAAATAATATATGTATATGTGCCAATGGGTTATAAATAATCTGATTTGGCAGTATAGTTAAATGACTTTTCTCAGGGTCCTCCTATGTTCTATTAAGAACCTTGAATCAGGAGCCAAGAGACTTCAATTCAAATGCTGTTTCTACTTCAATTTCTGTCAGAGGGCATGTCATTGGACTCATCTTGTCCTCAGTTTCCTCATCTATAAAATAATGCTGATGGGTCAGATAATCTTTAAAGACCCTTCCAGTTTTTAAATTCTATGATCCTGTGACCTAGTGGAACTGAGAATATTGTATCAACTGCTATATTCTGCCTTATCATGTTTACCTCCAAGATCACCAATAATAAGAATACTTCTGGAAATATTTTTCATTACCCATGATGGGATGGTAGTGATGATGGCAAAAACCATGGACAGAGATCTATTAGCTTCATTCATATTTCCTCTGACACATATTGACAGTATGATGCCAAGCAGGTCCCAGGCAATTCTGTCATACTGTAAGTCACAGAGAAAAGCTGATCTTCATTAGCAACAAAAGTCTCTTACCTTCTGTTCCCTGCACGAGTGAAAAAAATCACTGGCCTGGTAAATTCCAACAGTAATAATAATAATAATAACAACAACAACAAATAACTGATAACTGTAGAATTAACATAAAATGGATTTCTGTTACCTTATTGTTCACTCTATAATATGATGCTTCCACAGAAAAATCTGAAATATAATTTCACATAAGTTCCAAGGTAAATCTTGGTTTAAACTTTGAATTTTTTCTTTAAAAAAATAAAGACAATGTGGCACTGCACAAAACAAATTACCATGACTACAGAAACTCTTACAGTATAACGTTACAGTTCTAGATGCAGATCCATGATTTTTATTGGTATTGAGACCTCTCAGTCATTTCTCTTTCCTAATTCAAATCTGCAACTGTTCTGCAATTATTAGTCTTAGAAAGTTTTCTGAAACAGAGAGTTTAGGTGACTTGTCCAGAATTAGCCAATACAGGTCAGATATAGTACTTTTAATATGTTTTGCATTATTTCACATGCATAATTGATATTATATTGATTGTTTGTTTAAAGGGTAGGGAAGGGAGGGAGAGAATTTAGAACCTGAAAATTTTTTAAATAAATGTTTTTAATAAATTTATTAAAGGGGGGGGACAGTCCTTTCTTACTCTGAGGTATGCTCACTATCCTCCATTTTAGGCTGTGTCCATAAATTATTTCAGTTCAGCAAAATCAGACATTACTGGAAGAGCATTCTGAGGGCAATGTCCATATTTCTTATTTTTTATAATTTGTCCTGGAGAACTCATTCAATACATATCAGTTCATGAGTATTAATCTTCTGCAGGAGCTACTCACTTGCTGTGAAGAAGGCAAAGGAGAAATTAAAGATGGCCTTGAGGTTATGCTCAGTGTGCCAAAGCGAGCCAATGATGCCATGCACCTTAGCATGCTTGAAGGTGAGAAATATCTTCCTAAAGTTTATACTAAATTTATATGGATCACTGGAAACAAATGTTTTGAATTATTAAAAATCTGGAACTATTATTTATCGCTTGGCCTTTGAATTTTAGGGTTTTATTGGAATTTTGCTTTTTTTGTTCATTTTACATTTTTTAGTGGGGTTATCTGATCCAACCTTCATAATAATGAATGAATTCTCTCTGCTCTTCCCCTCTCCCATCACCCTTCCTCTTTTTGAAAATTTTTCTTAAAGATAGCTCTTAAATTTTTATAAAATCTACAACCCTGTCAGAAATGTGTAAGGCTAGCCCGCTGGATTCTCTGATACTTGGCCTGAGAGTATCTTTATATTCCTGAGGGCAAAATGCTTTGCTTCTCCCTTGCATGGTTGTGTAGAGGCACAGGAGCTACATAGGAGCCCATGGATTAATCTCCACTTGAATGTCAACAACACTCCTGAAAGACCTATTAGATCTCTTCATTGTACTCCTTTTTAAAACAGATCAAGAAGTCTGAGGAGTTTGTTTTCTTTATTTATGCTTATTTGTTATAAGAGTTTTTACCCTTTCTTTTTCCCTCAGTTAGAAGGAAGAATAAAAATAAAGGCTTGATAAGTGAAAAAAAATAATTTTTCAAAAAAGCATTTGAGACAGTAGCTATGTGAGGCTTCCCTCTTCAGGATTAAAGAAAAACTTAGAAGAGTCTTGAGAGGTCATATTTTTTACTACTTAAAACATTTCTTTTACCATTAATGTAATACTTTTAAATGTATTCTTCAGTGGTAACCCCAGATTGAAACTGGGTATAAGCAATATATTCTTCCATTGATGATTTTGTCAAATTTTCCCCAAAAGGTTCATAATTACATATGACAAAGGTATAGGGAATTCCCAGGTGAGCAACACCCCTATTTTGATGCAAGTTGACACTTTTGAGAGTTCCCTAGAGAACTGAGAAGTTAAGGGACCAGCCCAGGGCCATATGACCAATGTGAGTCAGAGGTATATAACCTGCCTATGGACGCTCTCTCCATCCCCTGTGCCATGCTACCTTTTGTCTTCTTGTATGCCCAATGTTATAAAAAAAAACTGAATTCTCTAATGTTATTTCTACAGTCCCTTATAATCAACAAAGTCTCAAGTTTATGTAAGCCAATGTATTTTGATGTCTATCTTGAAACATATAATTGGGTATAGGAATATAAGCTGAAATATTAAGAATTTAATTGAGTAATTGGTTAAAAATCCCCACATAGCAAACACTGTTACACAGTGATTTTCACATCTTAGAGAATGGCATGTAGTAGCCAGTGTTTGTATATCAGGTTACAATCAATTCTCTGTAATTAATAATCCTGAAAAACAAATGGTTTCTCTGGTCCTTACCAACAGTATCATTATTAATAAGAAACCTTTTATTAAGTATATGCTTTCATACAAGACTAGACACCATGGCTATAAAGCTCCTACCTCAAGGAGCTTATATTCTCATTATACCTAGACATAAAAATATGAATAACAGTTCAAGGCAGTAAATGACATATCAAATGAATGGTACAAGCCCTAACTGCACCCGCCATTGAGAGGAAGGAGTGACCCCCAAAGAACTGGGGCAATTGAGATGATCTCTTGGAAGTTATGGGAATGGACTACATTTTAATAACAGTAAGAGGCTAGGAGAAGGATTTCCAGACTGGGCAGAGGGGAGGAGAGTTCTAGGTTCAAGCAGCGCCAATGGCATAGAGCCTTTTGGAAGAGTCTTCCTATGGGGAGTGTTGGAGATACGGCCGATAAATTCAGTCCAGTTCAGGCAACATTCAGTTAACATTTCTAATGTGTCAGGATAAGCATTGACAACATAAAGACAAAAACAAACTTGTCTCACCTTCAGGGAAGTTGCATTCTACTGGGTGGGGAAAGACATGTGGAGGGCAGGTGTAGAACAGGAATGAGGTAAGTAAATGCAAGGTAATGTCAGAAGAAAGAAAATACTAATGACAAGGCCAAGAAGCTTGTTCTTGTAAACAATGGAAAGCTATTGAAAAATTTTGAGTAGGGGGTTAATAACTCATACAGAGTAATGTTTTAGGAAGATTATCATCCTTCATATACATAGCTAAAAGATTAAGGGGAAGGTCTAGACCGTTGATTGACATCCCACTAATGAATTTTGTAAGAAGGAAAAACTATACTTGTAAAGTATATGCTAAAGCTAAAATTTTTCTCCCTAAAGATTACTGACTTCTAGTGACATGTATGTTAGAATTGATTTAGATAAGAAATGGCCATATAATTAAGATACAGCCTCCTTCAATGCATATCCTTAAAACTTTCTCAAAATATATGGAATTATATTAATTTTTATTTATATTAATTATATATTTATAATGGAATGTTACCCAAATTTCTAAGCCAGAAGTAAATTTAGAAGTTCAGTTAGGAAGTCAGAAGATAACATCATTTATTGGTTTCATGAAAGTATAAGCTTAAGCAAAAAGATGGGAGAGAGGAAAAAAGGACAGGAGGGAACAAACAAAAGTAGAAAAGAATAAAAGAGCCAAAGAAGGAAGGAAGGAATAAGAGAAGAAAGAAAAAAGGGACGAAGGGAGGAAAGAAGGAACTACTGTGTGTGTTAAATAAGACTTCAGTTTCTCCTCACAATAACCCTGGAAGTAAATACTGTTATTTTTCTATTTGAAGAAACTGAATTATAGAGATCTTCAATAACTTGCCTAAGGTCACACAGCTAGCAAGCGTCTGAGGCCACCAGTTGACCTCAGGTCTTCCTGACTTTAGGACCAGTGCCCTATCCATTGCACCATTGTAACAAGGAATACACGGTAGTTTAGGGGGAGGAGACTTTAGCAACTATTGGTGGGTACATTACAAGTCTTTAAATAATAATTGTAAAGCCTTTATGTTTGTCGTTTCTTACTTTTTCTTTCCAATTCATTTATCTTTCTTCCACCCCCACTTCCCTTTGTTTTTTCAGGTTTTGATGAGAATATTGAATCTCAGGGAGAACTTATCCTTCAGGAATCCTTCCAAGTCTGGGACCCAAAAACTTTAATCCGAAAGGGTCGGGAGAGACATCTCTTTCTTTTTGAGATGTCCTTAGTATTCAGTAAAGAGGTGAAAGATTCCAGTGGAAGAAGCAAGTATCTTTATAAAAGCAAACTCTTTGTAAGTATAGTTATCCAGAATGCTAATCTTGAAGGCTAAATATAAAAATTTGTTATTCCAGATAAAAAAAAAAACTTTTTTTCACATTCTCATCTTCACAATTTTCTAATTCTCTCTGGCTCACTAGAGGGCTCTCATATACAATTTTATGAAAACCTGAAATAACAACCATGTTAGAAACTTGTTTTCCATTGTTCAAGGAATTTTACTAAGATCACAGGAAAATGTTAAAATCATAAGTCTAGAATAGCAGTGGACCATAGAGGTCATCTAGTTCTATTCCTTTTTTTATAAATGAGGAAACTGAAGACCAGAGAGCTTAAGAGAGGTAGGCTTTGAATCTGGGTTTTTCTGGCCTGTTAATGGTCAGTGCCATTATTTTTACTGAGTTTAAACCATATTCTACTCCTTGTCACTTTTAACATAGTGTATCAAACAAGTCATATCATTCTATGATTTTTTTCTATATTATTAATTAACATAAAAATTTTTACAAAGTATCTCCTTGTAGAAGTTTGCTCATAAGTGTTAATCTTCAATAGATATACACATGGTACCCTTTCTTCTTAGTAGCTGAATATTAGGAATAGTAATAATAATGAGCATTAATATAACATTTTAAGGCTTTTATCCTTTCCTATTAACCATATTTCTGCTTTCTTAGTAATGCATGTGATCCATACTAAATTCTAACTCCTCTTTTATATCCTGTATCACTTATGCTGAAATCAACATATAATTGTTCTTAGATGAAAATGATAACTTTATTTATCAGTTCTGTTGAAAAAGAACAGAGAATAAAATTTGATTTTTTTGTCACAATGTCATTAAGATAAAATAAGTGGAGTTTTGATGAGTTGAATCAACATTATGTATTTGTAACAAGATATTTATATATGCCGATATATATATATATGTATATATATATACATACACACATTTATTATTCAAAATTACAGAGCAGTAAGAGTTCTGTTACCTATGAATTATCTTAGTGTCATTCAAAGAGTCAAAAATTCTGCAATTCACAAGCTCAAATTCATCATTTTGTACCGTTTCTTCAGGCTTATCCCTTTTGGCGTTGTCAATTTACAGAATAACTTACATCATTTTAGATCACATTCC
This sequence comes from Macrotis lagotis, assembly GCF_037893015.1. NCBI lineage: Eukaryota > Metazoa > Chordata > Mammalia > Peramelemorphia > Peramelidae > Macrotis > Macrotis lagotis. The sequence goes on from NC_133666.1 coordinate 352,544,702, forward strand.
AACTGGAAAAGAAAAAGCAACGTTGCTGAGTAGTAATTCACTTTGAGTTCCTTGGCTTTAAAACAGTCCCTTGAGGTTAAGCTAATATGTTTTAGAAGCCAATACATCTTCATTTAATTTATCTTGTATTTTAGGATTCCCTCAGAGTTCACCTCCAGGACTGCAGATTATGACTCACTTCCTTTTGCTTGGAGGGGGAGAACTGGTATTAGGGTTTACTTGTTGGAGGAAAGCAGGGAGGAATACTAAAAAGTTAGCACTACAAGTCCAAACTTGCCTAATTAATCTACAGACTAGCGTAGGAATTTAACCCTTAAAATGACTGCTCACATACAGAAGTGAGATGTCTCAGCATTAGATGATCCCTCAGTCTAATTTTAGGACACAAAATAAAGTTACTTTCATATTTTTTGCCTTTAAAATTTGCTTTTATTCATTGTGAAAATGCAAATGGTTGAACTGCATTAAGGATTAAGAAAAAAAATTGTTCTATTCTTTTGATCTTTGATTTTCCAGATCACTTAACCTCTTCCTATCCTGTATTTAGCTATTTCATAATTCTTCAGCAATTCTTCCAGAGGTAGTTAAAGAAAATAGAAGAAAATAAAATTAGAACTAGTAAATTTAAGTACTTTTTAAGACTCCTCTAGCAAATAAGTTGTTGAAAGAGGAGATCGCAACTTTTGGGTGAAATCCAGGAGTTTTATGATTTTTAATTTCTCTGTGTCATTTTTGCCTATGTACATCCTAAGATACTTAGATGAACCTGTGATCTTATTAGCATAGGCACTCTCTCCACTGCTGAAAATTACAACCCTTCTTTTTGTCACCAATTTTGACTATGATATCATCTTCAAAATTTGCTGCAGTTTTATTTGTGTTAAGTCATTATAGTATCTATTGTTTTGTTTTGTACAGACCTCAGAACTGGGTGTTACAGAACATGTTGAAGGAGATCCTTGCAAATTTGCACTGTGGGTAGGAAGGACCCCAACTTCTGATAACAAAATTGTCTTAAAGGTATGTCTATCTGACACTTGAAAATATGTCAGTAGTTCAGTTCAACAACATTGAGTGCCTACTATTGACTACAAAGCTAAATATACAGAATCTTCTTTCAAGAAATTTATAATATAAGTAGGAGGAACAACATAGAGACAAAGATCTATTATACAAAGTATAGTGTGAAAAATGCCAAAGAATGTTAGATAGAGAACTGTAAGAAATTCATCAGGGATTCAGTTTCCTTGGGCACAAAGGATAGTAAGGAAAGTTTAATGGGGAAGTTAGCAATTAAGTTGACCCTTGAAGGAGAGAAACTTAGAGGGGGGCAGAGTTCTCTTTCTTCTGATTTCTGTACTTCAGGTACTAGGGATGGTGTGAGCAAAGGGGAAGAACAGGATGAGAATAGGGGATGGTGGCTAGGCCAGTTTGGCTCAAACACAGAGAATGTCATGGGGAGTAGGATGTAATGTTAGAAAACAAAGTTGGAGCCAGATCATGGAGGGGCCCAAATACCAGGTTTATGAGTTGGTAATTTATTTTCTGGTCAGTGAGGAGTGTGAAGAAAAGACTGAGGAGGGAATGAACAGGAGATAGGAAGTTTATTTAGGAGGCTATCATAATAATCTAGGCAAGAAATAATGAGGATCTAAACCAGAATGGTTGCAGTGGGAATGGAAAGGAGTGATTGAATGGAAGGAGAGATGATGGAGATAAAATATACTTGGCAACTGATTGGAAATGAGAGTGAAGATGACTCCCTGGCTATGAGTCTAAAATGATAGTCTATCATTGCCATTAAAAGCAACAAAGAAGGGGTAGTGGAAGGGTGTAGGAGGCAGTGGCAGTAGGCATTTATTTCACATGAAAAATGTATCATGCTTGTATATATGCCTTTTTAAAGCATTTGACTTTCAAAATATAAATGGTTTCATTGCTTGGAAACCTGAAGATAAAGTTCCCATATTGGCTAAATACAACTAATGAACAGTGTTATATTTTAATTTTAGTGAGTAAATGAACTGCTGAATTCTACCTTAACTTACTTTTTTTAAGAAAAGAGAGAAAATTTATTTTTATTTCCCTCATTTCATTTCTATACTGTTGATCAGTTGACCTGATTTTATAGGCAGTCAGAAGAATGAGATATGGGACTCAGCTTGAATACTAACAAGTTGATGGATAGTTTCCCAAATGTTGTTAAAAGCACTAACTATGTCTTACTGGTTTGACCACAGTAATAAAAGCTGAGTTTTAAATATGCAAAGATTCTTGGTTAACTGGTGGCGTAAAAGATTATAAACTTGCTACCTTAAGTTTATTTGCTGCCATGGGGAACTCATGTTATGTATTAACTTCCCTTTTACAAAGTGAGGATAATTTTGGAGATGCTCTTTAGGGTGTGGTTTCAAAAGTAGTATGACATTTTTAATATGGATTACTAGGAGACAAAATTTTTTTTAAATTAGGGTTTCCAATCTCAGTGAAGAGCTATTCAAAGGTGATATGAGATATGTGTGTCTTATTTAGTGGGGGGACTCCAAAGAGTTTTTAAAAATGCAGATGGATTTTGCTTTTTGAGTTGTCTAGAAGCCAGAGGCTAGAGCTGCAATTTAAGGATGTCTGAGTTTGAGGAACCTATAGCTACAGATTTATTACAGAGAAATATTGGGAGAAATGCCAAATGCTTAACGAGACTCCAGTGTGTGAATCAGAATTTCAGCTATTTCGTCTTTGACTTTAAAAAAAAAATGTTCCCATACACTTTCAGGAAATTATGATTTTAGTCTTCGGTTCTGTCAATAACTTTTCTTGTTTTATGCAAAGTTTTATGCAAATAATGGGTACTTTGGATATATATATATATATATATATATATATATATATATATATATATATATATATATACTGATTTTATAAGTATTTGAGTCCTCTATTTACGGAAACTATTATTTTACCTAATTTTGACCAATCACATATACGATTGCATTATATAGAAATACATATCTGGATAATCACAAAGCCAGTGTTTATATGATAGGTTTGGCCCAATGTCATCTACAGATCAGCTAACACATTGCTAAATATTAGGTAAATGGGATTTCTAAGTTTTTTGAAGTTTGTGAGTGTGTGCATTATGGGACCATAAACTTTACAAAGATATATAGCCATAGCAGCTTCATGTGCAGAGGCCAACAGGGAACTATTTATGTGCATGTGTTAAAACTTATGTAGAGCCCACCCCCTGTCTTCAACTCTGAGCTGAAAGATACTCCCCTTGAAATCGTCATATGTTCCTTGATTTTAAAAAGGCATCTAGGAAATTTTTCCAGACATTATCACCAAATACGGACAATGTGCCTTTAGGATATCATAAAAAATGTATGACACAATTCAAAAATAAGATTTCCTGTATGTTTCAGAGGGTGAACATCTTCTGGGAAAGCTTATATTTGCAAAAGAACTGAATCCTTTGTGGGAATCTTTAGCTAAAGTTTTCTAATGTTCTCTAAGAGAGTAAAACATATTTAGTCAGGAATCTAAAAGACTATATTGTAAAAAAAATCATTGATAATATCTTACCAGAAAGTTCCATAAACCAAGTTTAGTTTTGTTTACTTTCAGAACCTGAAAACAATGTGCCTACTATTGCAACCACTTGCTTATACCTTCAGTACTATACATTGCATAAAACAAATCATTTGCCCTTTCCTTCAGCATGAGGAACATTTTGCTCAGTTATCCAGGTTAGGTCTTCTTTCTCATAGGACTGTATTTCTCTATAAAGTCATTCATATTTTTGTCTTTGCCTAATTTTTTAAATTAAGGTTTTATAATTTCTTCTAAATCCAATCCTTAACTCATCCCTTTTAAATAATAGGCATTATAATTTTTCTAAGTAAGCTTAACAGTTCCTTCTTTTCCTGATTGTTTCCAGTCTCTATGAAACTGTTTCTTTTTTGCCCTAACCCAGATGATATCTCTTTAACTTCTGATTGTTTTCATGAGGCATTCCAATTCTAGTAGATCAGAGATTTGCAAGGTTTTTTCCCCCCTTCTCTCACTCTCTTGAGAATACTTTTCATGGGAGGAAGAAAGCAAGCTAAAGAAAGGGATTGAGGAGGGGGAATGAGATTTCAGGGAGGAAGGGCCCATTCGGCCTAAAGGCCAAGTCAAAGAGGAAGTCAGAAACCAACTTGTTCCCTTTCCTTCATTTATTTTACTGTTATATCATGACCAAGTAGTTCTATAGAATTTATTGTCTATAGTACATGATTTTCAAAAACAATACGGGGGCGGGGGGAGAACATAGTTTAAAAACTGTGTTATCAGATTTCAGTTTCTTTGGGGGTGTTTTTTGTTTGTTTATTTAACCAAACTAGTTTTGTCCATTTTTCTTTGGCTGATATCTTTTCCTTGTCTATCCCTAGTCTATTGTTCTAAATAGTTTGTGACAATCGTTTCTAAAAGGAATGATTCTCATATAGTAGGATAATGATTTCCAGAAATCAGCTCTTAAGGGACAAAGATCTCCTCTCTATGCATGTTGGAAAAAAAAGTCAAATTGAACATGCAGACATTTTCTCAGAGCATTTCTTTAAGTTTGTAGTGGAGCAATAAAATGTTATTTTAAATCCAGCCAAAGAGCAATATCTATTTTAATATCCAAATATCTATCTTAATAGTCAAACAATGAACCAGTTGATGAAGTCTTAAACTAAGAGCTAATTGGAGTGGTTAATTCTAATCCAGATGCCATTGTTTGCTCTTTGGCGACTTATGTACTGTAATATATGTACAGAGAACCTAAAGGAGATTTTGAAAAATCATCTCTTTATGCTATATAGTCTAAGAACTAATTTTTTTTTTTGCAAGGCAAGGGGTTAAGTGACTTTCCCATGGTCAAATAGGCAATTATTAAGTGTCTGAGGCTGGATTTGAACTCAGGTCCTCCTGACTCCAGGATGGATGCTCTATCCATTACACTACTTAGCTGCCCCTCCAGGTAGTTTCTTTAAGTAACTTGGAACAATGGAATGGAAGTCAGCACAGAAAGAAATAGGGAAATTATTTAACATGGTCAGCACAGAGGGAACAGATCAATTATACGTTAACAAAACATTTTTCTCTGCCTATTATCTCCTCTGCTACTTAGCCACAAAAAAGAGACAGTATTTGGTTATATCTTCTCTTATGTAATTATTTTGAAATAAGAGACTGAAATGCTGGGTGTGGGTGTGGGTATGTGTGCATATGGGCATGCACATGAGCATGTATGTTATATAAATGCATATATTTTGGTATGTTTAAATTCTGCAACAGGAATTATTTGCCTTAAAAATGGACTTATAACTTTTTTTGTTTTTAGGCTTCCAGTATAGAGAATAAGCAGGACTGGATCAAACATATTCGAGAGGTGATACAGGAAAGAACCATTCATTTGAAAGGAGCTCTGAAAGAACCAATTCATATTCCTAAAACGGCACCAACGGCCAAACAGAAGGGAAGAAGGTATGTGATCATTGTTAACATCCAGGTTGACTCTCATCCATTAGAATGGAACCAACTGAAGGATTGTGTTCAAACTTCTATCTAATTTCTTCCCTTACCCTTCTCCCTCCTCCATCCCTTACTGATACCTTTGAATATTAATGTGATATTGTGTGGTGGCACATAGATTATGAAAATTTTCACAATTAGAAGGTTAAAAGAAACAAACCACTTTAGTCAACACACATTTGATGTCTTTTCCAAGAAGATAGTTATTAGCCAAGCACTATTTAGAATATTAAACTCACTTTTGGAATTACAGATGAATATAGCAGATTACAAGCAAGGAAAAAATTGAGTCTGTAGAAAGGTTGACATGAGATCCAAATCATCATCCCAAGGGCATTAAATGTAAAACTGGAAGGAGGACCAATGAAAAATGGAGCAGGTTTTTTTAACATTTCTAAATATTAATTCATCATGAATTTATGATTTACTCAGTGTGAGTCCTTTATTTGATACAATCAATCAATAAACATCGATTAAGTGTCTCATGTGTGGGCACTATGCTAAGCCTGGGATATAAAGAAAGGAAAAAACACAGTCTTTACTCTCAAGAGTCTCAGGCTATTGGGAGAGGCAAGATATAAACAACATATTCAGGATAAATTGGGAATAGTCTCAGAGAGAAGGCACAAGGAATAAGAAGGACTGGGTAGGGTTTCTTATAGAATGTGGAACTTTATCTAGGAGTTAAGAACTTAATTTAGGAAGCAAGAGATGAAGACTAGGAGAAAGTGAGTGTTCCAGGCCCAGGAGAAAGCCAGTGAAAATGTCCTAAATCAGGATTTGTAGTGTTGTGTGTAAGAAATAGTAATGAGGCCCCTGTGTGCATAATCCTAGAGTAAGTCAAGGGGGAATAAAGTAAAAGAAGACTGCTTCTAAAGCAAAAAAGGATTTTATATTTTAATCCTAGAAGCAATAAGAAGTCATTGAAGTTTATTTCATAGAGATGATGTCATCACGCCTATTAGGATAGATTGGAGAGAAGAGAAACTTGAAGCAAGGAGACCCATCAGAAGACTATTGCAGTAGTGTAGGCATGAACTCCTGAAGCCCTGCACTAAGGTAGAAGCAGTGTCAAGAGGAGAGGAGGAATAATAAATGAGAAACTAATGGGTAAAGAAATCCCTGTTCTATTGAGAACTGTTAAAAAATTAGAAAGTAGTTTGGCAGAAAATAGGTTTATTTTGGCATCTTTCACCATATACCACAATAATTTTCAAATGGATAAGGGACTTAAATATTAAAGATCCCATACTGTACAAAATAAGATTAGATAGAAAACAATATTAAAAGACATGATCAAATTACCTTTCTAATTGCCATTTACCCAAAAATATTTGTCTTAATTCTAGTAGATTTTCCATTTTAATTTAAGTTTTGATCTTTCCTGAGAATATTAATTCCTGTAGTATATATTGTAGCACGAGGAAAATAGTAGAATTTTTAAAAATCAATTTACAAATAAATTATAAATTTGTTCAGTTGTTTTGGGGTTTGTTTTTTTTTTGAAGAAAAAATGACATTTCTAGTAACAAAAAGACTTTTATTTTCACAGGGATGGGGAGGACTTGGATAGTCAAGGTGATGGCAGTAGCCAACCTGATACCATTTCAATTGCCTCCCGTACTTCTCAGAATACCCTGGACAGTGATAAAGTAAGTCACAGAAAGAACCTCTCATTTTTGTCAATGACTACTCTCCAGTCTGATGTGAAACAACCTTTGTTTCTTTTGATAGATGCATTGTCAGTTGATGGTCATCATTTTAGAATCCTAACTATACGCTAAGTATTATACACAGTACAGTGGTACAGTAGGGCATGCAGTCAAGGGTGGCAATCTTTTTAGCTGCAGTCAAGGTCAAATTAGGTTTTTAACTCTGAAGTTGTAGGAAAGACTCTGCAGGTCTTCCCTTAAAGAATTCTCTTGGGGTGGCTAGGTGGCACAGTGGATAAAGCACTGGACCTGAAGTCAGGAGTACCTGCGTTCAAATCCGGTCACAGACACTTAATAATTACCTAGCTGTGTGGCCTTGGGCAAGCCACTTAACCCCATTTGCCTTGCAAAAAAAAAAAAGAATTCTCTTTCCTTTTTTTCCCATACACATTGATATAAGTTAAAGATATATACAAACAACCTGAATAATGAAATAAAGCAGATTTTATTACTCTTAATCTCTTTTTACCTCAATTTCTAGTTCCAGTATATCAGCTCAATCTCAAAAATGGTACAATATGAAGGATATTATAGTTATTTTTTAAGTATAATCTAAGAAGCAATCCCAGACTTCAAAGAAGATTTCAATTAATGGGAGAGGAGGATTAGGAAGGGAAGACAAATTTTGTGATAACTGACAGTACTTACATATAAATGAAATTTCCACTATTAACTGAGATATTAGATCCCAGTTTTTGTAGTATCTTTCTAAAAAATGTTAAGAAAAAATAAAATACTAAACTGAAAGTATACCTATGAAGCTCTAAAGGGGTGAGGGGGCAATAGGAATGGAAAGGAGAGTAGATAAAGGGAAGGATTGAATTTAGACTTTTAAAGAGAGTAGCTGAGTTTTATTCTCTACAGCAAATTGTTTCTTGTTGAACAAAGTTTATTAATGATCATATGAGGTAAATAAATCTGTTTTTTGCCTGGTTTTTCCCTTGAAACCAACTTGCTTACAAAAGGAAAAATTTACTGGTTCATTTTCCTTTAGAAATGCACAGTATAAAAGAATTGAATCCAGTGTGTTTGAGGTTTGGGTTTTTTTTTTTTATAAAAAATGAACTATATCAAAGAAAAAAGAATGAAAAACTTGGTTTCTTTTTTCTATTTAATTCCACAGAGAAAATCTATGGGGAGAATAATATTCATGGTGTGAATATAAATGTATTTAGCTAATGCTAAAATTATATTGTTTTAGGTATTCTATTTTCCTCCATATAATAGTACCTATTAGCTAGAAATTGACCAGAGTTGGCATTTTAGAACATTATTTAACTCTATACTGGAAAGAATCATGAATCTAGGTAAGGAGATATAGAAATATTTCTTTTTATAAAAATGTTCTTTCGGGGCGGCTAGGTGGCCTAGTGGATAAAGCACCAGCCTTGGAGTCAGGAGTACCTGGGTTCAAATCCAGTCTTAGACACTTAATAATTACCTAGCTGTGTAGCCTTGGGCAAGCCACTTAACCCCATTTGCCTTGCAAAAACCTAAAAAAAAAATAAAATAAAATAAAGATGTTCTTTTATCTTTTATAGTATCTATTCTTTTATCTTTTATAGTATGTAGGACTTTTTTAAAAATAGTTTTGTAGGGGGCAGCTAGGTGGCATAGTGGATAAAGCACTGGCCCTGGAGTCATGAGTACCTGAGTTCAAATCCAGTCTCAGACACTTAATAATTACCTAGCTGTGTAGCCTTGGGCAAGCCACTTAACCCCGTTTGCCGTGCAAAAACCTAAAAAAGAAAAAAAAAAGTTTTGTATTATTTGTTATTTTTACAACAGTAACTTAATTAGGAATTTCTCAAAGCCCCCTACCAGAAGATTTGCCCTGTGAAAGCATAACTATATCTAGGCAAGCTATATCTTATTTTCCTTTATTCAGTTCCTAAAACTTTGACTTTCCACAAATGTTTCTTAGTAATTGTAATAATAACCAGAAGATAAATGACGTGTTCAGGCATAATGCACTTAGCATCTGGTATCATTTCTCTTTCTGCAGGCCCCACCTCTGGCCACTTGTATAGAGTGGGGGAAGTTTTCTTTGGGAAGCATTTACAGGAGAAATGAATGTGAGAATAGACCCAAGGGTCAAATGAAGTTAAATATATGGGGAGCAAGAGAAAAGACAATAGGAAAGCAAAGAATTTTTAGACAATTAGTTTGTACTGAATAAAGAAATCAAAATAGGCAGGAAAACTAAGAGCAGAAGACTTGGAAAACAAAAAGAACACATTTGAAATTCCATTAAAACTAAGCCAATGAATAAATCACAGTGAATATCAGAGATGACATAGCATAGCTCAAGGCCATAGATTCATCCCTTGACAGCTTTCTTTTTTAACTTTTAGGAAATGTGTGGGGTTTTGTTGTTTTTTTACTGTTGTCTTTTACTTTTTTTCTTTAAAGAAGATTTTAATCCATTAAATATTAAAATTGTTCCATTACATTAGACTCAATTCTGAAAGGAAGAAAAGGCACAGCATCATTGTCATTCCCAATTGCAGAATAACTATACCCCAAAATTTTATTTAACATGATAAGTAGATCTCTCTTTCTGCTAGTATAGCTTTGCTCTACTGGTGAGTTATATACATATATTTTTATGTGTGAGTATGCACACACATGTATATATGTACATACATATCCATGATAAACCAAATGTGTATGTATGTATGTGTTTGCCTTTCTTATCAATCTTTTTTTTTTTAGGTTTTTGCAAGGCATTGGGGTTAAGTGACTTGCCCAAGGTCACACAGCTAGGTAATTATTAAGTGTCTGAGACTGGATTTGAACTCAGGTCTTCCTGAATCCAGGGCCAGTGCTCTATCCACTGTACCACCTAGCCACCCCCAATAGTGTTTCTTTTTGAAGGAGGAAGGGGAAGAAAGAGACAGAGACAGAAATGGAGAGAGAGAGAGAAAGAGAGAAAGATAAGGACAGAAATGGGGGGGGGGTTGAGAAAGAGATCGATTAAGTGTTTGCTATGTTCCTGATACTGTTTTAGAAACCAGAAACATGGGCAAATAAGGTTTCACAAAAACTTTATATTCTAATAAGGAAAGACAACTTATATGGAACCTGGAGTTAGAGAAGGGTATAGGGTAGGAGGTAAGTGCAAGCCAAATAACCTTAAGACAACTGTGTAAAGTAGTAGTAAGCCTGGAACTAAGCAAGATATTGATGTTGTTGATGTTGTTGTTGTTTGATGATAATGATGATAGTAACATTAAAATAGTGAATATATATAGTACTTACCATGAGTCAGGCAGTGCCTTACAAATATTCTCTCATTTGATCCTCATAACAACCCTGAAGGTGGGTGCTATTATTATCATTCCTATTTTACATTTGAAGAAACTGAGGCAAACTGAGCTTAAAAACAATGTTAAAAGAACATTCCAGTTAGCTAGATTTAAACTCAAGTCTTCCTAAGCCCAAGCCCAGCACTCTATCCACTGTGCCATATGGCTTCTCCTAAGGTTCAGAGGCAATCAGAACTTAGTGGTGAGAGTCTCAGTTGAGGTGAGAGGATGTTAAAGTATGAGCAGGAATTTGCTGTTTAATGTTTTAAGAATAAGCTCTCTGGGGGGAGAGCTGGGAATGGGAACAAGAACAAAGAAGAGGTCACTTTTAAGTCAGTCTGCATTTTAACATTTTCTATATCACTTTCTTAAGTCAAGACAATCAACAAAACAATAAATCAATTGCTGATTTGTAACTTTTGCCAGTTTTTGAGGCATTAATGCTCACACTGAAAATTAAACAACTTTTGAGATCTGGTTCAAGGAAGTAAAAGATAAGGAAGAGAGAATCCATCAAACAGATAACATTTATTAAGCACCTACTAAGTGTCAGGCATGTATTAAGCATTGGGGTTATAAAAAATGTCCACAGATAGTCCTGGCCTCAGGGAACTTCCAGTCTAATTAGGGAGACAATGAGCAAACAAATATAGACAAAGCTAGTTATATAGAAGATAAACAGAAAATAAGAAAGGGAAGGCTTATAGTTTTCCCTTCCACATCCCAACTTTCCCCATTATGGTTTCAATATTTGTTTCAATATATTTTGAGTTGGCATAAGAAGCTAAATGGGAATTTGGGGGAAATTTTGCAGAAAATGTAGACAACACACAAAGGCCAGATGATGACAAAAAATGCATAAAATATAGGTATAGTGTTGTATAATAATATCAATATATTTTATCATTCAATATCATAATAATTCAGATTTCTCTGATATGAAGGAAATTTTATGTAGGTTTTTTTTTATTTTGAGGGGACTCTGTGCCCCAAGCTGTGGAAGGGGTAACTTTAGAATTAAGAGGGACCGAGATGGTATTCCTGTAAAAGATGGAATTTTAATTGGGACATGAAGCCAAGGAAAAGAGTTGAGGAGTAAGAACATTCCAGGAGTATGGAACAGCCAGAGAAAATGCCCAGAGCTGGTTTCTTAGTTAAGAGACCAATGTCATTAGGTTAAAAACTACTTGGATCTCTCAGCAGTTGTCTCAGCAGACAACTGTATTAGACCAGTTATGGACAATGTTATCCCCATCCAGAAAAAGAAAAACAAAACAAAACATAAAATAAAACAAAAAACCCTTCAGAATCTGATGAACACTTTATAAAAAGTATCTCTTGTGTGTCTCTTTCCCTTGGTCCTTATTCCTCATACCAAAAATGACTAATCTATAAACATGTTTATCAAAAATATGTATGTACAGGGTTGGCTAGGTGGCGCAGTAGATAGAGCACCAGGCCTAGAGTCAGGAGTACCTGAGTTCAAATCTGTTCTCAGACATTTAATAATTATTTACCTAGCCTTGTGGCCTTAGGCAAGCCACTTAACCCCATTTGCCTTGTAAAAAAACCTAAAAAAAATATGTATGTACAATGCTAACCTGACTGTTCACTGCTGAGGGGAGGGAAGATGGGAAGGGAAGATAGGAGGAAATTTTGTAACTTAAAATATGCATAGGCATATGGATAAATAAATGAATGAATGAAAAAAGAAAGAAAGATGGAATATAAAAGTGAGTTAGATTTAAGAGTTTGTATTTGATCCTGGAGGCAGTTGAGATCCACTAGAGTTTGAGGACCCGTACCCACACCCTACATTTTAGGAAAATCATTTTGATAATTGAATGGAGAATGGATTTGAGAGGGGAGAGACTAAAGGGAAGTACACCCACCACTATGTTATTTCAAGAGTCCAGGTGTAAACTCATGAGGGACTTCACTAAAGTGGTGGCAATATTAGAGGAGATTAGTGAGTGTCTACGAGAAATGTTGCAGAGATTATTTTTGTTTTGGTTGAGAAAATGCATCCCAAATTTTAAACTCACTTAAAAATGAACATCTTTACACAACTGGTCACTGTCTACATTCTTCTTTTTACATGAATATTTTTGTGATTACCCCAGTATTTACTTTTAATGTGTCATATAGTTAGATCACTTTATCTCCCAGCATTGACACTACATTCCATCTCTCTCCAAGGATAGAAAGTTGTATGTTGCAGAAATTAATCATCCTACTCTGGAAGTCTCTGTAGAATGGATTTGTTTCTTTTTTTAAGAATTGAGTTTCAGATATTTCCTTATGGCTTTAAATTGCTGTTTTATTTCACTTCTTCTTATCTGGTGTCTCTCAACTTCATTCCTTAACTCTTGAATTTCTAAAGAATCTACATCTGCTTCTAGAACTATTACCTAATTTACCTGAGTTCCCTAAGAATGTTTTGCTGGTGCTTGTGAAATAAAGTTCATGATGACAAGGCTGTCATAACATTTTACTTTGTTTATCTGTTTCTGCTCCTAGACTCAATTTTTATAAATGGAATTTGGGCAATCCTAGCCATTAAATACAGAAAAACTAATTCAAGTGATCTCCTCTCAGGAAAGGAGCAGGGGAATATACTTAACCACCAAAGTGTTATTTATTTTGGGTATTTTTGCTTAGCTGCTTTTCTTTGTTATAATGGAAAGTGCAAGCTAAGGAAGCCATGGAGGGGAAGAAGGGAGTATTTACAGAAATTATTATAGTTTAAAAATAAAAGATACCAACTAAACTTAGTTTAAAAAAACTGAATTTATAACCTTACAATAAGGGAATTATATACTAACAAAGTATTAGAATGGTATTTTACCTTTCAGTTTTTGCAAGCTGAATTTTGTAGCAAATTAAACTGCTCTAAGTTAATGACAGTAAACTTTTAGTAAAGTTAAAAAAAACAGTATCTAAGGCAGAAGTTGATGAATATTTAAAAGGCAAGTGAAAGTAATTATTTTTCATGGGGACTTGGATGATTGTGCTTTTTTATTCTTGTTAATTTGGGTACTTTTTTGGGTAGAAAGTTAAAGAATTAGCTAACCTAAAGATAGGATTGTAAGTGTGGGGAGTACATATTTTGAGAGTTGTGGGAACAAAGCTCTCACCAAGCTAAGATGTAATCCCACTTAAGGACACCTTTTTCCTGGACTTTAACATAACAGTCATTTGTCTTTGACAGCATTCTTTCTTAATTAATCACCTAGGTCCTCTCTACCATTATATGTTTGCAGCCTTGATTTGCAGGCTTTTTGCAAATGATGAGAGCAGACCAATCTGGCAAGAAAAACTGTTTAACCATCTCCTGCCTGCTTGATTTAATTTATGGTGCCTGTTGTGGGTTAGTTTTTAGTGCAGAGTTTGGCTCCATTACAGATGTTGGGTGGAGGGAAGGAATTGAATCAGTCTCTTAGAGAATTCCTAAGGAGAATGTTATTTGACCGGGGCTTTTAATAATTCTCAGATGAGGCACTAAAGATTGCTAGGAAAAAAGTCTGCTGCAGAGGCAGAGAGAACCACTTTCCCAAGGTATAATATAATCGGAGCAAAACAGGCTTAGCTTAAACTAGCACATTTCCTTCTATGAAAATATCAGTTTTAAAATGCATCATTTTCTGTGCTTGTTGGAATTGCTAGAATAGTGTTCACAATACTAACTTTCTTTATGCCTATTATTGCCAATATTCATAATTCTTATATAATAACAGTGATCGCATAAAAATATGTCATTACCAGACATATTAGAATGCTTTAGAAGCATGCCAGATTCTGAGCTCATTTGTCCCAAAAGCATTCCTCTGGTTAGGGAGGGGAAAGACCTAATTATGTTTTAAGTACAAGGAAACTGAGGCAAAGTTTAGATAAGACAAAAACACAAGGCCACCCAGCAGTGAGATGCCTAGGCAATCAAATGATTTGTCCACTCCTAGATTATGTAATAGCATATTTGAGCCAAACTATTTTCTTTGCAGCTAGTGACATATTCTCTATTCTTCCAAGTTCAAACCCCACCTCCATTGTAGACTTAGCTCAGATCTGCCCAACTGGTTGGGATCTCCCCCCTTCTCTGAACCCCAAAAGCACATTCCCTGTGCCTCTCCTATGGCATATAGTCTGTCTTATACTGTAGTTATTTATATATGTTTCAATGCTTCATATTAGGTTTTCACCACTAGATTTTAAGCTCTTTAGAAGCAAGATCTGTATTTTCCTTATCTAGACCTATTTCTCCTTCCTCCCAATTCCATTATCTTGCATGGTGTTTTGCATATAATGGAAAAGCAGTTGTTCTGGGAGCAGGACTGGATCAAGCAAGTTAAGGAAAAAATTACTCTTTAGCAACAAAAACTAATGATGAATTTTATTATTTTCAATTGATTTAGAAAGTATTGAGTAAATTTTTTGGGGGGGGTTTTGTGTGTTTCAGTCTGTGTTCAGATACTATCAGCTCTGTCTCAGGTAGATCACATTATTTATGATAAATACATCATAAAAGTTACTTCCATATTTTTCCACTGTTGTTGTTGATGATTGTAATTCCCTCCATCCATACCTCCCACTACCATATATTTTCTGTAGCAGAGGGAGGGACAAGCTGTATGATACTTACAGAGAAAAACCACAGTATTTTTTGTTAAATTGAGCTCAACAATGCAGGCCTGAAACATGAAGTGAATAAGGGGCAGGGGTTGAGGTAGTGAAGACAGGGGAAGGGACGGACATGGGACTTAAGGGTAAGTAACTGCCAGTTATTCTTCCCTTGCCTTTACTTGTCATATCAGTAGCAACAGCAGCAGTAGTAGTGGTAGTGTAGTAGTGGTGGTAGTGGTGGTGGTGGTGGTGGTACTGGTGGTAGTAAGTAGTAGTAGTGGTGGTGGTGGTAGTGGTAGTAGTGGTAGTGGTAGTAGGAGTAGGAGTTAGAATTAACTAATAACTTATATTTATTTGGCACATAGTATGTACTCTGCTAACTACTTTATAATTATTATCTCAATTGTTGATCCTTTTGACAACCCTGGCAGACAGGTAAGGTTATTATCACCTGAGACAGATTAACTGATGTCAATTATTTGCCATGGTGAGGGAGTCAAGAAGAGCCAGAGAACTAAGACAAACAGAGGTTGTAACACAGAGTCACATAGCTAGTAAGTGTCTGAGACCAAATTTGTCTTTCTGATTCCAGACCCAGGCAGGACTCTGCATAGCACCATTTATCCTCTTCTAAGTGTTCTGAGTTCTCAAGATTAAAAAAAATGAAAAAAACATAAAAATAAATCTTGGACATTAGTGAGGCTTTTATTCATTCATTCCATGGTTATGACTACTATCCAAGTTGTTCCTCACAACCTCAGGGGTCAATGGAAAGAGAAAACTCTCCCTTATGCAGAGTCCATGGTCAATGTTATGTTAACCTGTCAGGTTAAACCTGTGTTCAAAAGTAAACCTAGCTGTCTATCATTCACATGTTATGCTAGTCAAAAAATATGATCCCTCAGTTTTTCATGGCTAATTTCATTGAATTGATACTAGAATGGATAGAGCACTAGAAGCCAGGTCAGATCCTTGACCCTTGGCTCACACCATGATGGCTTTGTAGGAGAAGGAACTTTGTGGCAAGCCTCAGAGCTTGACCACCTTCTTTTGCCTGTCAGAATATAACTTTCTGTCTAGAAGCTTCAACTTTCTTTGTCCACTTTCACCTGTGGCTTCTTTCTTTCCCACTTCCTTGGATGCACCTGTGGTAATAAGGGATATGAGCTATCAGCCTTCTTTTACCTGAAACACACATTGGCAGCTCACATCACTGAATGCTTCTGCTCCTAGGTGCCACACTCAAAGCACCTTGACCAGCCTCCAGAGGACACACCAGTTGTTCCCTTTTGCAGCTGCTCTTGAAAAGGAACTCTTGCATCTTAAGAGTTTCTCTAAACATAATAACTCATCTGTAGAATTTGAATTAGGAACTCAAAATGTAAACATTTTGCCTCTTCAGGTCAGTGAGTTGGGTTTCTCTTGTCTTTTTTTTTGAAGCAGATGCTTATATGTTCTATATCATCTCTTAAATTGATGATGTATTTCATATGTGATAATAAAGGGGAAACATGGAAAGAAATCATAGCTAGCACAGCAACAACAACAAAACTTTGGGTAAAATCAGGTGTATCCTGTGGGAAAGCCAACCTTAGCAAGCAGGGTTCTCCAGTTATTAAGTTGTCTTGTTGAATCTAAAGTAAAATGGCTCTTATTTTTTATGAGTTTTTTAACTTAGTTGCTACAATTCACCTGGGTCTAAGACTTGGCATGAATTGCCTCTACAATGTTAGCTGTGAGTGCACATTTAAATTCCAGTTGTTTAAATCACTTTGAGAATGAGGCAGTAAAATTGACCTGGGGAATTGGGGCTTCATGTAATTTTTTAAAGTATCAACAAAAAGTTTTATCAAGGAATTTGATTGGATTGGCCCAGTTGCTTTACATATATTGAAAACATTTTAATTATAAAAGTCACTAAATCTTTAAATATAACTCAGTTTTGAAATTTTTACAGTCTTCAGTATCTCTGTTTTTCTCCAAAGTCCATTGGTGTTTCTTTAATCAAAATAATAGTCAATCCATTTATGTGATAGAATTTGGAAGAACCTACTGAATAAAGTAGAGAAACATGAGTCTTCTCCTGTATCTGGAACTCCCAATTGAAATTTACTGTTCTGTATGCTCTCTTAGTCTTTCAGAAAATAAAATGTAATGGTAGTTTATTCAGAACTCTTGGATAAAACTGAGTTTACATGGCCCTGGGCTTGTATAGGTCTCTTTTTTGCAGTTCAAGTGATTTTAACAGTGACATAAAGTGGAGCATAGCTGCTAGGAATCACAGTTTTTAAACTTTATCCTGGTTGTTAAATTCTCTAAATGTGAGACCCTCAGTCATATCAAAATTGATATATATACATACATATATATATATATATATATATATATATATATATGTACTATTACTGAAATGAGAAGAAGAGAAATTGTAACTACATGGAACTCATGGATTTTCCAGTGAGAGGTGAATAAAGGAGTTGCCAGAGTTGGTTTAATTGTACATCCAAAGGAAACATGATAAAACATTTCACAGGAAACTTGGTCATCTCATCTTGCACTGCTCGGGATGAATATAAGCAAAAAGACCACCCATGAAGATAATTGCTGCTTATGTGCCAACATCTGTTCACAGGATGAGGAAGTAGGAGAATTTAATAAGAACTCAATGAGATACTTCAAATTAAATATGCAGTAATACTTAGTGAGTTCAGTCCAGAAGTAGGCATAGAATATGTGTAGGAAAATAAGACTCAAGATTAAGAAAAGAAAGAGGGCAAAAGCTTACAATTATGCAGAAAGTTCATACTGTATGCCATGATACCTCAAGAAAAGATCCAAGAACCTCTGGACATGCCGAATCCTGCATATTACCCCCCAAAATGAATTGACTTAAGCACACTAATTATCAATATGGTAATCATTTCCAATTTAATTTTCAGTGACATACATGTCAAAATAATAACAATTTAGAAGAGTAAAAATCAGAAGAGATAGATTGCCATAGCAGACAATGAATATGAACAATTCAGAGGAATATGGAAAAATTACATTAATTAGAGCACCGAAGAAAGGAACAAGAACCAGAAAAATCATATGTGCAATGATTTAAATGTAAATAAGCAATATAGAATAATAAAATGCAACAAAACATAGACTACATACAAGTGGAAAATGTTGATTTAAAATTGAAGTAAATCATACATTCATCTTTATTTGTTAATAGTAAACTACACAAATGGTAATGGAACCTATTGTTACAATACTAGGCAGATGTCCTTTTAGGAATGTGAAGTTGTTTGTACAAATTATATAATATTAATAAAAGGCCATAATAAAATTATAAGCAGAAAAAATAGATATGGTATATAATTAAGGCATCTCTAACTAGAACCATTTTAAAGAGTTATTTCTATTCCAGAATGGGTAATGGATAAAAGAACAGATATCAGTTCACATTACCAGGATTTCCTGAGACAGATTAACTGATGTAAATTATTTGTCATGGTAAGGGAGCCAAGAAGAGCCAGAGTGGCAAACTTTTGATTTCCTTTCCAAGTGGGGAAATATGGCAACCAGGTGTTGAGATTTATAAAATCTCAGACATAGGGGGTTAACTATTATAAAAAATATTACTTCATAAAACATCAAGAAGTGTTAGAGATAAAAAAAATATACCCAACAAAACCCTAACATCCCCAGAAATATTTTAGGATGAAAATGAAAGAACATAAACTAAAAATGAAAATGTGAAATGTGAAAAAGAGAAAAGCAAAAATAATATTTAACTGTTATTGTAACAAAGTATTTTGTCAGTTAATGATAATATAGTTTGCACATTTGAGCTCTTGAGATATTGGAGAATCCAAAAATGGCATTAAAGAAATTAAAATGTTGATAAAAGTACGTGGACCAAACCTTGCACACTCAGAGAAGGCAGTGGTGCAAATTTAAGAGTGATGATGAGAAATAGTTGATATTCTAAGATACATGAAAAAAAGGCATGGAAGATATCTCAGAATCACTCTTGAAAAAAGCAATCAAATTTAGCAGTAACTATTTACCCTTTATACCTACTTTTTCATTTCTACAAAACATTGTGATCCTCTTAAATGGGATTCATAATAATAATGTAAAGGAGTTTGTTCCAACTTTTCACAAAGGAAAAATTAAGTCCTGTTATCCAGACTATTATATATAGTTGGAAGGAGAGTATATCATCCTCCTCCATTTTTCCTTTGGATCATTTCTGTCATAAGTAACAGTACTCATAGATATTTGTTCATCCGGTCGCATGAACAGTATACATAGGAATGACTAGAATTGAAAGAATAAGTAATAGTGAAACAATTTAAATCCACTACAATTGCCCCTCTAAATTGTACTACTAGATTACTCCCAATTTTCTAGCCTAGAAAAATAATACACACATGTTTTGGTACTTGAAAATACTTGAGACATGAAGTATGTTTTTCTGGTTCTTCTCTCGGTACCTTGAAGATAGGAAGGAAATTTACTACTGACTCAGCCCTGCCCATTCAGTACATACTACTTTGTATTTCTTAATTAGCCTCTACTTGACCCATACAGGTCTACTAATCTCACCTTTAAATTCTAATTTGAACCATAGATTTTCCATAACTGAATGCCTAGCTCATTCATTAAATATATTTAAGAATTCTTATATTGAAAAATTCTTCTTCTGTTGAATTCTTCTTGTAGTTTACATTTGGACTAAACACTCTTAAATAGGATCCATAATAACTTAAAAGAATTTATTTAGCACAGAAGGAAATATGAGGGGGTGATGACCTGGGGTATATAATAGCATTATTTTGGGAATTGTACTGACTGTGCTTAGAAGTCATTCTTTTGTGACTACTGCCAACACTTTAAATGTCTCATTTCTAATCTCTTTTACCAAGTAAATTTTTTTTTGTACAGCTCTGTGTGAAATCCACTTTTAATTCACAAGACACTTTTGTGGGGTTCCCTAATGAATGAGCTTGTGGGATGTGATTGTTCATAGTAATTGGATGCATTTTGTTCATAAAAGTACAGAAAAATGGCTTTTATTAGAATTCTTTCCTCCATGTCCTTTTTGAAAGTTCCCCCACAGAAAATTGGCCAAAGTCACCCACTTGCAATTGATCTTCAGCATACAAAACTTTAGATCCTTGAGGCAAAGTTATTCATGGAGAAGACTCTCTGTATCATCTATCCATGCTAATCATAAACAGCCTTCATTTCCCAAACTTGCTTTACACAAACTCATCCCTATCAGTGAAAAATTCCTTCAATCTAAATAATTCAAACCAGGTATTTTCTATTGTCTTAAAAGAAAAAAAGTTATGCTGCCACTGAAACTTAAACCCTTCATTAAAATATATGATATTAGTAAGTGGTGAATATAACATCGCAAACCAAAATCAAAAACACACAATTATGAGATAATGCATAATGGGTAGCATGTCTATATTAGTTAGTGTACTCAGGAGAGGCACTGACATAGATTTTTCTCCTCAGAATTTGAAAAATATCTCAATATTTATCTCAGTCACCACCACTAAGTCCTTGGCCTGATAATGAAGAGCAGCATTGTATTCTCTTAAATAATAAATAGTAAATCTTTTGTATATTGTAAAAACACATAAGAAAGTGCAGAGCAGGAAAAAAAAAACACTTCATTGCACTTTCTGTTCACATGATTGTTTTGGTATACTTCTAAGTAGCTGGTTCAGCTTAAATTAAGTATATTTTAAGAACATTTCCAAAGCCTATTTGAACCTCTATTTGAGTTATTTTTATTTTTGTTATTATTATTATTATTATTATTATTATTATTATTGTTATCTCATTCTTCTCAAATGGGAATGTGGCTAGAAATATTCCTAGCACAACTCACTATCCTATCATTCTTTTATATTTTAGACCCCTTGCATAAGTGAATAAAATAACTTTTAAATGAAGTTAAATGAAAGTAATAAGATAAAGTTTCATCTTCATGGATATAATTCATTGAAAATATCTTCATTATAACTCCAGTAACTTCCCATTCCTACCTAATTTTATTGCTTGTTTCTTGATTCTATAGTTCAAAAGGTTTTTATCCCATATTGTTTGGGAATTATGAGTGTTTGGTGTGGCAACATCTATCTTTTAAGTTATGCTTAAGTTTCTATGTATCATATTATATTCAGATGGTTGTAGGCATCAGTTGGGTCTGTGATAATATTCTGATTCTTATATAAGTACTTAATTTGAGTTCTCAAAGATATTTTGTGTTCTTCATTTGTGGTGTTGTCATTTGTCAGTCCAAAAAAAGTGAGCTATTAATATCAAATTCTGATCACCAAGTGTCAATCATCAATTACCACTATTTGATCCCAGATACTGAAAAGAATATCATCCATGGACCTGGTAGTGTAAAGATTGGACCAAAATTATTTTTTTCTACTATGTTGGTATTGTATGGGCCAAGTATATTCATTTTTAAAGAACTCAAGGGAAAGAATGTCAAGTCAAGTGAGCAGGTCATCTCCAGAAAGCCTTGGGGTGTGTATTCATGTGGCATTGTGTATGGCACATATTAGGTACTTAATGAATGTTTATTGAATTGGATTATTTGTGTATATATTTCTATAAATAAATATTCTCCCATACATAAGTCTTAAATCACTAAATAAAACTCTTTAAAGGGAAAGTCAGCAAAGTGTTCCATCTTCACTCAGCCTAGGGAAATACAGAGAAATGATTCCCGTTTACTTTTTTTGAAAAATACTTTTGGTGTCTGTCAGATTACAATAAGAAACTTCCTGCATCCTTTTTTAATTACTTAAAATTAAAGTTATCTATACTTTTCAGTGGATGACTTTCTCAACTTCTCAGCTTCACAGATCTGCATTTTTTCTCAGTTTGAGTGCTCCCTCAAATCAACCAAGATGGCACGTCACTTTAGAGCTAGGTGAACTGCTATTGCCAACTGCTGTTGTCTCAGAATTCACCTTTATGAAACCAACCTGTTTGTCTCTCCAAACTTCATTTGACTTGTCCTCATACATGTGAAATCCATCACCAGACTTGTATTCAAAGTATTTCTAGAATGATCAGACCTCCCAGCACTTGCGTTCTAGTGATCCCACCTCTGGGAATTGAGAATGGGATCTTAGAGATGGTAAAACCTTTGGCCAGACATCAGTATGAACATCATAATCTGAATACTTTCAAAATGGAAAATGCCATGTAGTTCAAGCATTCCTAGAGTCAGAAGCTATGTTCATGAAAGTGGAAACCTGAATTCCTAGCCCAGAATCTATGGCTAGAATGGATTGCCTACTAGAGAACATAACATGTCTGATCTTTTTTTTCCCTCCTCTTTCTCTTTCCTAGCTGTCTGGTGGCTGTGAGCTGACAGTAGTGATCCACGACTTCACAGCATGTAATAGCAATGAACTGACCATCCGCCGGGGCCAGACTGTGGAAGTTTTGGAGAGGCCACATGACAAACCTGATTGGTGTCTTGTCCGAACCACTGACCGGTCCCCTGCTGCAGAAGGTCTTGTTCCTTGTGGCTCCCTTTGTATTGCCCATTCCAGAAGCAGCATGGAGATGGAAGGCATCTTTAACCACAAAGGTAGGAAGCAATAAGCTGTAAATAACCAGGTGTCTTTTTCATAATTCCTTTACCTTTTACAAATCTTATTCCTGTGACATTATACCTTTCTTTGATGGTCAGCTGCTTCTTGGCTTGAAATCTGCTATACAAGGAATGGTAGAAAAAATATACTTAATCTGAAGAAGAGAAACTTAGGGGGAACAAAGTAACTATGTCTTCAAAGATATTTGGATGATTAAAGTCTTACAGAAGAGAAATTAGACTTTTTCTTCCTGGCCCAAGAGAGTAGAACTTGAAAGAATTAGGTGTAGAGAACTAGGTTCAAGGTTGTTGAGGGATAGATTCTGGCCTCTTTTTTTTTAAAGTTACCTTCCTGGACTTATGATGAAGACTACTATTATCAGTCCAAAAGACAGAGCTGAAGGTGTTTGAAAACAGATTGAAGCATACTTTGTTTTTTACTTTATTTTTCTTGTGGCTTCTTTTTTTGGGGAGGTGGAGAGTGTTATGTTTCCCATGGCTATTGTGGTAATGTTTTTCATGACTGCACAATACTCCTTATGTATTCACATAGGAGACTATCTTCTGATATAAAATGTGGTTCTACTACCTCTCCTTTGAGTAAGGTAAATCTTCTTCCATCAGTATATTCCATATTGAGTCTCAAAGCACTGAACTTGACTGATATCTATTCTGGAGAGAAGAAATTACAAAATCATAAGTCATGGGAAGAACTCTTATGTCCTTTGGAAAATAAACATTAAAAATCTATGGCAGCCGAAATATAAATATATGTATGGACTTTGGTAGTAAGGTACCTTACAGATGAGAAAGCTAGCGTTAGATGCAGAAAGAGTTTTACTCAAAATAATAGATGAATTAAAGGAACTTTCTCCAGCTGTAGGCAGGAAGAGTCCTATTCTAGATTTGGGCTAAGAGACAATAGGTCCATGGGTAAGTCTTTGTTAGGATTCCTCTAAGAGGTGTCTCTCTTGTTTAGGTAACATTAATGAAACAAAGAATCCTGACCCAATAAATAGCAAATTCTTAACATGTGTGGTAATAGTTAGTTCCCCATCACTGATGATCTATAGAAGAACCTCAACTTTGTTATTGTTAATCTTCTAAAAAACCATCTCCAGTTTGTAGAAAACAGGCATCAAGCCCTTAAAAATTTTCCAAATTTCTTTCTTTCATGGGTTCATGAAGATATTGTTCACATTCCTCTTCTGAATTTCCTTATTCATTTCAATAATGTTTTAGGATAATCGCTTTTGTTAAGATTTTTATTTGTTAGCAAAATTTAAAATAAATTTTGCCTTGGTTGGAGATGGGAATTATCCATATTATTTGTTCATTTCCATGTAATATTCCTTATACTAGATCAGTTGGAATGTTTAAGCCCCTGAAAAAGATGAATAAAAGAATTTAGCCTCCAAATGACCTTAAAATAGTATTCTGCTTTGACACAGTGGAAAATGTACTAAACTTGAGGTGGAGAATATGTATCCTAGACTTGACCCCACCATTAATTTGCTCTTAACTTCTTGGGTCATTCGAAAAACAGTGGAGTTGTGCTGAATGATTCCCCACATTCCTGTCTTCCAATTCTAAAACTGATTCTACATATTCAGTGAATATTGATTCCATACACTCTAAGTGTGAGTACAGTTTAGTTAGTTTGGCTCTCTTGGTAGAAACAATTACCTAAGATTTTTAGTCTTCTCTATTCAGTATTAAATCTTCTTAGTGCTGTTAAGTCTCCCTCATTTCTTGTCCAAACTTTAAAAATTCTCCAAGTTTACTTATTTTTCTTTGGCTATGGAAAGGCAAGTTACTGAGATGGTTAACCAAGCTAGCATGAACGTTATGTACAAGTCTTACTGTGCTTCATTATCCCAATGCCATAACTTGCTTTCCAAGCTCTCAAGGATATAATGTTAACCAACAGTCAGCAAGGTACCTTTAATAAAGACCATACCCAACAGTTACTTTATTATCTCTATCTTGTATATGCGAAACTTGCTGTTTCTTCCCAAAAGCATTGCAAAGTACTTATCCTCATTTAATGCTGTAGGTTTTAGACTACTCTAATTACTTTTTTTTATAACTTGTAAACTCCTCAGTCTTCTACAGATTCATCTACACTCTTGTCACTGTGGCTCACATCTGTCAAGTTTCTTCCTCACTGACCTTCTTAATGCTACTAAACTACCAGTCCTACTGTTTATAGACTTGGGGGTTCTTAGGAGACCAACTGAGATCTTTATCCATTAAGTTCATTTTCACTACCTCCAGGCCCAACCCAATCTCTGATCCCTCAGGATTTAAATGTGAATTTGCTGCCACCTTAGTAAAGAGCCAGTTTAGTTTGGCTGCATTTTTCCCCCTGGAGGCTTCAGCGAAAGACTGAGACCTTTGAGATTTGAGCCAAAAACTAGAGTACAAATCTTAATTTCCGGTGAAATTCCCAATATGCTCAGAGCAGCATTCATCTTTGCTATTCAGGGCTTGAGTACACATAGTCATCTGTTTGGTTTACCTCTTAGCAGGAGGAAAAAGATTTTTAAAAGTTACACATTGTCTTTGTTATCCTTGAGAACCAAACTGAAAAAGGGCACCAATTTTTTTTTCTTAAATTAATCTGCTAAAAGAAGAGTGATGTTGTATACAACCATAGCAAATAAGACTTGTATTTTTAAAGTTTCTGTTTGTTACTGTTAGGTATTCTCTTATAGTATATGCAATAATAATATTAGAGACAATTTTTCTCTGTAGCAGTTCTTATCAGACTTGGGAGTGAATTCCAGTTTAACCATTATGATTTGGGCAAGTCACTTAATTTCTATAAGCATCATTTTCCTCATTTGTAAAATGGTGATAGATAACAATACTTAAGCTACTTACCTCACAAAGTTGATATGAGGAGGAAATTAAATGATGATCTCAAGTATAATATTGATATATATGCCTAGAGATAGATTCAATTCATTACACATTTATTAAATGACTAATGGATCCAGTATAGGACTTACATTGAATTATTACTGTCTTGTTAGTAATGCTTTTTTTTCCTCTTATGACCTTTAAAATTTAAATATAGTTTTTCTGCTATCAGGGGAGGGTTATATTTGGGGGAGGGATGAAGCAAATGCTATTCAGAAGTGATTATGATGTTAAAATAAAATCAGTATATTCTGTGGGAAAAAATTTTAAGTGATGAGACTATAAGTTCTCTCATTTGATAAATTTGTCCCAAATGATAGGGTTTTTCTAATTATTATTTTACTATTTTTCCTATTGCAAAGACCTTTTTTAAAAAAATTGAAACCTTTTATTTTAAATTTCCCTTTTATTGTGACTTTCATGATTAAAAAATGCATATTTCTCATGAAAAACATGTTGAATTTTCTATTAAACTCTGTATGAAAGAGTTAAGAGATTAAAGAAAATCTAAATACAGAAATATGATTGGGAGGAAGAATGCTAAGTCACCTCTCTTATACAAACAGTTCATTCCTAACTTTGAGAGTTATTTTTAAACATATTTAGTTATGGCTTATTTCCAGTTTTTACTTAGTTTTAGCCTAAAGGGGTAACTACTACAGAGTTGAGAGCTAGTCAATATAAACATCTTAGCTTGGCAGGATCCATGGAACAAGATGAGACTCAAAAGAGTTTGAATGCTAAATATCCAGAGAGATGGGCTATATTTTGTTATTCACAACTTCTGGTGTTTTTTTTAAATATACCTGATTAAACTAGACAAAGAACTGAATTATACAACTTTTGTTTTTCTTCAATAAGAAGGGTTAAGCATGAAATAAGGTCCAAGAATGTGAGAGGG
Organism: Macrotis lagotis; assembly: GCF_037893015.1. Classification (NCBI taxonomy): domain Eukaryota; kingdom Metazoa; phylum Chordata; class Mammalia; order Peramelemorphia; family Peramelidae; genus Macrotis; species Macrotis lagotis. The sequence goes on from NC_133666.1 coordinate 352,571,363, forward strand.
TCATAAGGGCATTGCAACACTTCATAAACTATTCAACATACTATAAATGTAAGCTATCCTTATTATTATTCTCTTGAGAAATGCTTACTATGTTCTATATAAATATATTTGTATGGAGATAAGACTCAATAGTTTTCTTCCTAAAAGTTTGTCTTGGAAAGGTAGCCTTTGGATTCTAAGTGACCTTCACTGTTTTTTGGCTTTCCTTATTTCTCACAGTATCTTTCTCAAAAGGAAAATACAAACAAATCAACAATGATGTGAAAGAAATATTGGTTCATTAGTTGAAGCTTAGTAAAAGTGACTGTTTCATCTTTGGTGTGGTGAGTTTCTGTAATGAGAAAATTACTGTGTTTGAAATCAAATGGCCTCGAATTCTAATCCTGTGAGACACCTTGGTCAAATTGCTTAAGCTCCAGTTTCCACATCTGTGAAATCAAGTAGTATTGAACTAGTCTACAGGTTCTTAATATAGGTTCATGGATAAATTTCAGGAGTTCTCTGAACTTGGATAGGAAAAAAAAGTTACATCTTTATTTTCACTAACCTTTAGCTTTTCCTTCCATTCTAAATGTACAATCAACAAACATTGATCTGAGAAAGAGGTCTGTAGGTTTCCCTAGACTGATAAAGGAGGTCCATGAAACAAAAAAGGTTAAGATAGATTAGGTGATCTCCAAAATTTTTTCTAAGTCTTGATCATATAATTTCCTTTTTAATGTAAATTTTCTTTTACACTAAAGTTTTCAAGAAACAAATGTGTTACATATTATATAATGTAACTACAAGAGTTGTAATTCTGTTTTGTGGTGAGTTTTTGATCATTGTCATAATCTATTAAATTCAGGATAATTATAAACTCAGTCACATGAAATGCTTTTTTAATGCTTATAAATCATTTTATTTATATTATTGATTCCCACAAGTAAATGTTATTACATCTGCTTTAACATATATTATGTTTAAAAACATATCTAATATTTAGTATGTATAATATTAGCTATAATACAGCTATTGTTATCCCCATTTTATAGATGAAGAAACTGAGATTAGAGATGTTGTTACTTTGAGCACTGGTTACCCCAGCTAATGAATGTTGGAAGCAAAATTGAAATAAAACCAAGTCTCTCCATATTTCTTTCTATTATTATACTTTTAGGTTCTCTACAAAAATAAGGAACTATGAAATTTCTTATAGGATTGAAATATTTGTAGTTTTTTTTAATTAAGGTGCCTTTTTTCCTAAGACAACTAAACTTCTGTTTTTCTCATCTTTCTTCTTCAGCAACTTTTGGTAGCATAAAAGCAAGAGCAGAGATTGTTGCTGGAGGTCACTGAGGATTAAGGTTTAGTAAGACAGGATTCAAGGTTAAAGGACAGTGTATAGAACTGATTAAGAAGTCAAGACTATTAGAGTGACTCCAGAGGTGGGGTATAGTTGGACAAAGAGAATAAAGAGTGGGAGAAGGACCGATGAAGAATGAGGCAGAGGCAAAATGAAGATTAAAATGAAAGAGGAAAACCAGAATTGACCAAATATTTAAATGTTTGTTATCATAGGGAATGCAAACTATGTCCAATTCCCAGAAGAGAAATTTGAGTACCTCACCCTCTAGGGCCTATTGTTCTTGTTGATTCCTTTGACTTTTGGTTGTATCAAAACTCAGTCCTAAATTCTTAATTCCTGAGATCAAGATAAAGTAAATTTTTGCTAAAGGTGGGTTCTGCCATTCTGAAACTACAGCTTATTTCATCAGAAGAGTAAACCATATGCACCTTCAACAGCCTGGGAACACTAGCACCATTCTTAATGAGAGGCATAGTTTGAAAGATGGGACTGGTTTAGAAATTCAGTGGTACATTGAATTGTTTGGTGGCAAATTGCTGCTTTCAAAGCCCAATTTTGAAACAGGCAAGATTCACAACATTTGAATAAAACCTTTAAAATCACCATTTATGAAATCAGGCCTCCTAGGTTTGTGGATGAGAAGGCAGGTCATCTCCATGGGGTACTACATTTCTTTCCCTTTTACATAGTTGGTATATTCTATGTTCTTCTGATTCCTCATGGAAACATCCCACACAATAAAATTAGCATGAAAATAGCTATTTCCCATTTCTGAAGAAATTAGCCTTAACATCCTCATAGTTTTGGCATAATGAATTGTTCTGCTTTATTGGATTATGTACAGTACAGTCCCTCCAGTTCACTTAGGAGCTGTTGAAGTAATGATTAACCTGAACAAAATTTGACAAAAGGAAGGGAACAAAGAGTTAGAAAGAAAATAAAATCTCAAGCCTACTGCTACCTTGCCAATGTAATCTTACCAAAACAGGGGCTTTAATTAAGTGTACTGTGTTTTACTGAAGCATAAAATAAGTTCTTCACAATAAAGCTCAAATTGCCTTCTCTTTAAAAAAAATAATGAAGCAGTTATAGATAACTTAACAGTGAAAGAATCATTGGATTAAAAGTTCCCTCTCAAAAAAAAAAGTTTCCTCTAAATCAAATGGGCACAATCATAATAAAGGGGAAAAAAGGTAGTTTTTCTTTAAGTCCTTAGGAATAACGCAGTAAGATAAGATTGGAAAATGTGCACCTAGTCATTAGCAGTAATATAAATAGGTTAGGATTTAATGTCCTTTATGTTCATTGTTTTTCCCAGTAAAGTGGCATAAGTTCCTAATGATTTTTTAAAAGTACTGAGAGCTATAATACTTCAAACCCATTAATCTCAGTGATACCACATTATATAATTAAAACTATTTGTGTTTGCAAAAAACAAAGCCAGGAATTCTAAAAATCAGCAAGACCCAAGCCATTTTAAGCCATTTACTTAAAAAAAAAAAAGTAAATTTCTGAGTTCTAGACTCCAGTGGCTTTCTATTTCTTCTAAAATTATATAATTTCTGTTTTGCATTTAAGGCCCTTCCTAGCCTGTCTCTCACCTACTTCCCCACAGTTGTTATATATTATACCTCTGGGTGAACTCTGGTCCAGCCAAGAAACAAGGTTTTATTAAGTGTCTATAATGTGCTTGCTGTGTGCTCACTAATATCATCCTATTTAATCCTCACAACAATCCTGGGAGGCAGGTACTAGGATTATTCCCATTTTACAGTTGAGGAAACTTGCAACAGACAGAGGTTAAATGACTTGCCCAAAGTCACCAAGCAATTAAGAATAGGTTTGATGTCAGGTCTTCCTGTCTGTCTACTGCACTGTCTTAGCTGGGAAACTGGTCTTCTTGCTATTGATCTCTCTCCGCCAGGCCTTTGCACAGGCTGTTGCTGATCCTGAAACACTCTCCTTCATCCACTTGGCCTAGTTTCCTTCAAAGCTCAGTATGTAACACACACCCCCTTTCCCTCCCCTATTCATATGCTACTGCTTCATCTTCCAAATGCCTTGAATTTATTTTGTATGTGTTAGAATACCAGTTCCTTCCGAAACTATAGAATTTGCATTTTTGCATCCCCAGAATATATTGTCAGGCCCAGAGTAGTTGCTTAATGAATGCTTATTGTTTAGTTAATTGATTGTAGTTGTATTGTAGTATTGTAACTTATGGGCAGTTGCTACTTTGAAAGAGTTTTAGATTCTGGAATGATTCTTTCATTGGGTTAATATTTTAAGTTTTTTAATGTATTTTTGAGAAATCAAAGTTTTCTAATTTAGCTGTTCAATTAAAGGGAAACAGTTATGGTCAGTGCACATGAATATTATTACAAAACAAGATCTTCTAAGAAGTTCAGAAATCCTGACTTGATAGCAGAATAGCCTTTTTTAATAAATCAGATTCAAAGGGTTCCTGAGTTCTATTCAGAGTAAGGAGAGTATCACTCCATGACACACTGCTAATTGTTACACACCCCCAGAATCCCTAGAACAGAATTATTGTCAACTATGTGTTTCTATATACTAGAACTACAATCAGAATCCAAAATCCCTCCCCCCCAAATTCCATGTTTGTAATTGTTCAGAAATTTACTCTTCTATTTTTAAAGTCTATTTTCTAAGAATTAATTAATATAGAAATCTTTTTTTATAATCTTTTGAAATTAACATGGCAAACAAATAAATTCATTCTGCATGAAAAACTTCAAATGTGCACTTGTACAAAAATATTCATAGCAGCCCTGCTTGTGGTGGCAAAGAATTGGAAATTAAGTAAATGTCCTTCAGTTGGGGAATGGCTTAGCAAATTAGTATATGTATGTCATGGAACACTATTGTGCTATTAGAAACCAGGAGGGATGGGAATTCAGGGAAGCCAAGAGGGATTTGCCTGAACTGATGCTGAGTGAGATGAGCAGAATCAGAAAAACCCTGCACACCCTAACAGCAATATGGGGGTGATGATCAACCTTGATGGACTCACTCATTCCATCAGTGCAACAACCAGGGACAATTCGGGGCTGTCTGCAATGGAGAATACCATCTGTATCCAGAGAAAGAACTGTGGAGTTTGAACAAAGACCAAGGACTATTACCTTAAATTTAGGGGGGGAAAATGATATCTTATTCTTTGATCTTGCTATCTCTTATACTTTATATTTCTTCCTTAAGGATATGATTTCTCTCTCATCACACTCAATTTGGATCAATGCATACCATAGAAACAATGTAAAGACTGACAAATTGCCTTCTGTAGGGAGAGGAAAGTAAGATTAGGGGAAAAATTATAAAACTCAAAATAAATAAAATCTTTAATAAAAAAAGAAAAGAAAAACTTCAAATGTGAATCTCTGTGGGAAGTAAAATTGAACACAGTGGAATTGAAATAAGATTGAAAAGAAAAGAAAAATTGTGCATATGTTGTGCTCTATGTACCAAAGATTAAATGTTAAATCCAAGACATGTTATTATGGAATGTTGGAGATATATAATTATTGAGTCATGCAAGTGGACTCTTTATCTGTAAGTACTTCATGTTTGAGGTATTTTTTCGTTTTTTTCTTTTTTTTTTTAGGTTTTTTTGCAAGGCAAATGGGGTTAAGTGGCTTGCCCAAGGCCACACAGCTAGGTAATTATTGTCTGAGACCAGATTTGAACCCAGGTACTCCTGACTCCAAAGCTGGTGCTTTATCCACTATGCCACCTAGCCACCCCTTGAGGTATTTTTTCAAACTTTGAATCAAAATATTTATTAAAGCATTATAAATACCTCTATGTGGCTATTTTAAATATTCACATTAAATGATCATAAAATTATATATAACAAATATTAAGAGCAGTTAGAGTGCCTAACCATCAGTAGTAGTACACTCTTGTTTTTAAATGTCTGTGAAATGATATTTAGTGAAATATAATTAGTCCAAGTAGAAGTCATTAGAGGCAGATATTTAGAGAAGCAGAAATGTTTAGGTGAATTCTAATCCTAAACTGAATCTGCCTTCACAGTTTCATATTTCTGAATTCTATTTTCCATGTTACTGCTATTGACACAGGAAATAGAATACTGTGTCCAAAGTCAGAAAGACCTAAATACAAATCCAGCCTCTAAAACTTACTATCTTTATGACTCTAAGCTAGTCAGTTAACTCCTGTTTGCCTCAGTTTACACATTTTTTAAAGGAGGTTAATAATAGGATCTTTCTCCCAGAGTAGCTGTGAGGATCAAATGAGAAAATATTTGTTCATTGGAGGTTAATAAATACTTGTTTTCTTTCTTTTTTCTTCTTTCTTTCTTTCCTCTTTCTTTTCTACCCTGTATGTAAACAACAGATTTGGGAAGATTTTTCTAAGAATTTTGGATTTAGTTTTGAAATCTCTTAGACCAATTCAGATGCTATAGATTATAAAAAGAGGATCAAAAAAGATTAATGGTAGCATTTTCCATTGTGATTCTCTCTCTCTCTCTTTCTCTCTTTTTTTAAAGTTTTTGCAAGTCAATGGGGTCAAGTGGCCACACAAGTAATTATTAAGTGCCTGAGGATGGATTTGAACTCAGGTACTCCTGACTCCAGGACCAGTGTTCTATCCACTGCACCACCTAGCCACCCCCCATAGTGATTCTCTAAGAGTTTATGTATACCTAAGATGAAAAGCCAGAGATGTACGACTTAATGAGAAAGAGAATGCATCTGTTTCCCAATGTCCTTTAGCCAATTGTGTCTGATAGAATACTTTAGTACAATGGCAAGTAACTAGCTAAATGGTGTGGTGGGCAAAACTTTCCTCTCAATTGTTGCCATCGTTTTATTTGCTCTGTACTTTTCCCAGTAATCATGACATTTGATTTTGTTGATTATTACATATTTCTAGAGTTTCCTTTCCCATCAGTAGTCGCTAGATTGAATATATCCTACTGGGTTTAAATTATTGATACTGGACTTAATATTTAGAGAAAGAATATTTCTCTAAAGAATGGAGAATACAGAGATGAGAAAGTCCTTTAGGTGATTCTGTTTTCTACAAAGAACATAAAGAAAGCCTGATTGTTATTTTTTCCAAAAAAAATTCTAAATAATTAAACAAACAAAAAACCCAACTCTATTAAAAAAAAAGCTTAAACCTGGCCTGCATTACTAATAATTCCATATCTATGACATTAAGCCAAATTTAACACCATATTCTATGTATATCATTTTCATTTCATAAAGTTATGCAATTTGTACTGCTTAGTCTGTTTAATATCTTAATCATTCAAATCAAAATGTGGGAAAAGAGCAGTTCCCTCATTTCAGGAAATTTACCACTTAAAAATAGTTCAAATAAATTAACTGATATCTTGGTCAAATTTTTATTGAATTTTCCCCCACATTTATTTTTTTTTAAGTTTTTGCAAGGCAATGGGGTTAAGTGACTTGCCCATGGTCACACAGCTAGGTAATTAAGGGCCTGAGGCTGAATGTGAACTCAGGTACTCCTGACTTCAGGGCTAGTGCTCTATCCACTGTACCACCTAACTGCCCCCCACACACACACACATTTCTTCTTAATGGTCAAAAAATAACAGTTGAAACGAGTACATAGTGATATAGAGATCTCTCATGTAATATGTTGTTATTCAAGATTATAAATCCAGAGGTATAAAAAAACCAACCTATTTTCAACTTGTCAGACTTTTAAAGATCTTACTTCACATAACCCCATACCTTAAAATTCATAGCAAATTAACATGAGGGAAAACAGATTTTTTTTTCTGACTTGACAGAAAATCATTTGGCAAGTAAGGCTAGTTACCTTATCGCTCAAGGAATCTGAAAAAGAAGTTCTGTCATTATAAGAGGATTATGACCTAAGTGGCTCATCTACATTGTTATCTAGGCAATTATATTTTCCCTTTCTAAGACACTTCCCCCAGTTATTATATTATCCAGCTAGTATTTATGTAAAACTCCTAAGATTTACAGGTATTTACAAATGTTATTTAACTTTATCCTCACAACTTTGGAAGGCAAGTACAATTCTTATCTCCATTTTACAGATGAGGAAACTGAGGCAGACAGAGGTTAAATGATTTGCCCAGGCTTACAAAGCTATTAAATATTTGATGCCAGATCTATACCTGGGTCTTCCTGACTTCAGGTCCACTATTCTGTCCTTTTCACTACCTAATTGCCTTTAGACTTAAAGGACTTTTCCCCCCTTTTCTTTCCTAATATTGTTCCTATTTATGATTCTGTATAATCTGAAATAATTTCTTCTATTTCCCATGAATTTTTAAAGGAAGTCCTTTTTAAAGTAAATGAACTCTACATCAGGCTCAAATAAAACCACATGTTACTTAATTTCCATTATAAAAATGGATTATGTTTCTCCTCAGAGTAGCTCCCACCAATGTATGTGTACATTAAAAAAATTCTTTTTGTGGTGTTCTACTCATTAAAAAGTAAAGATGATATCTCTGAATCCAAACACATCTTTACTTTTAAGAAAGAGATTGATGGGATTGGATGATCTGACTTTTAGAAAGAAATTGGTTATGAGTTCTACTTCCTATGAACTTCATATGAACTAATCCTAACATTGAAGCACTGCCATTTCCCAGATAGTTAAATTACCTATCACCTAAACCCAGCTGCTATAAATTTTTTTTAGGTTTTTTTTTTTGCAAGGCAAATGGGGTTAAGTGGCTTGCCCAAGGCCACACAGCTAGGTAATTATTAAGTGTCTGAGATCGGATTTGAACCCAGGTACTCCTGACTCCAGGGCTAGTGCTTTATCCACTACACCATCTAGCCGCCCCCTGCTATAAATTTTGAAAGACTTTTTTTTTAATCTCCCACGCTTTATGTGCTTAAAAAATAATAAAAGTTTTAATAGCAAGATTATCCAGAATATTGGAGATGGTAAATAGGATGAAATAATGGTTTACTCCTTTCTGTCGTAGGCAAATCTAAGTAGCCATATATTCTCCTTGTTTTGATGGATCACAACCTGACTGTCTCGGTGTTTTCTTCAGACTCTCAATTGTCTGAGATTGGTCTCCTTGTGGTTTGCTTGACAGTGGCTGGAATCCTTCAGAAAGTTTGGTCATTCCACAGTGCTGACTATTCAAGGGAATCATTATTCTCCCAAAGCCTTTCCAGCTAAACACAGGACAATGAACACCAAAGTGTTTATTATTTGAAGGGCCCTTTCAAACATTTGGGGGATGGTGCACAGAAACTTTTGCCTTGGCTGCACTACAAGGCAATACAGGAATTTACTTAAATTTTTTTTCTCATTGTCAATAAGTCCATTCCCGTATGTTCTTTTGATTATAACAAATGTGCTAGGAGCAGTAAGGACTATATGGATTAATTCCCACCAGATCTTGCAAACCTTAGTTATCTGGGGTCCTGGCTTATGGAATCACCAGATTGGTATTTTGTCCAAAGTATAGTTGACTTAGTGGTCTCAGACCCTCACAGAATTTCTGGTGTCTGCCAAAAGGAGAAAAAGAGGATACTAGCTTAGTTTCCATTTCCTATAATGAACATTCATTATTCTAAAATTTCTGCAGTTAATTAGAAATTTTTACAAGTGACTTTGTAAGATTCATATGAAGAGCATAAAGTATTATTCTTTCTTTCTTTCTCCCAAGGAAATAAAGAAATTTTTTGCTGAATCTTGCTACAGAATTGATACTTTGATTTTAATTACATAATGATAATAAATTCAAAATGACTTCATCCCTGGAAGTCAGGTATACTAAAAGAAATACCATTTTAGGGATTCTCTCACTCATTTAAATGTAGTACTTTGCATATAACAAGCACTCAGTAATTATTGAATAAAATAAGCAAGTATAGATATGCACTTAGTTCTACTTATTTGCATTTTAAATTGAAAGAAAAATTGAAAAGGTGATTGCCTTAGAACCCATAGAAATGACATCTTTCCCAAATCCAGGATTTTCTGACTGTTTAAAATATACCAGCATAATCGTTCCTATTTATAAAAACGTGTCTGTTCCTTTGAAAACCATTGCCCTACTATTATGTAAGTTCTCTCCTCAATATATAAGGTCTCTGAATTTGATAGCATTTTAGAACCTAATTTTTAAGTATCTTTAGTTTTTAAAATGTACATATGTATTATCTCATATAATATATTAATACATTATAATTACATATATATCTTATATTGCAGTTTTGTGAATTCCTTACAGTGCTGATAATGGTATACAGAATAGAATACAGAATAGAAGAATGGGACTAGGTCTCAAAGATCATCTGGTCACTCTGCCCCCACCCCCCAAAAAAAAAGAAAAATAGAGACTTGAATGTTTATTTTGTTCAAAAGGAAGAAAGAAGGGCTTAGATAGTTGATTTTTTAAAGATAGTAAATAAAGGGACCCAAAAAAAGGGGTCCTTTTGATTTGTTGGCACTCAAATGCAGTTTTTAAAGGGCCTAATAAAGGTGCTATTGTGGTTTGGCAGCCCTATTAGGAAGCAACAGGAAATAATGTGCTGAATACAGACCTAAGAAGCAGTGTTCTCTTCATCCCAATCCTTGCAGGCCGGGTAGTGTTATCTGTGGGGTGAAGGAACTAGAAAAAATTTCCTAGAACAGGGATATCTTTGTACATGGAACCTGAGAAACTAAATCTTAGTGGATGCAGCTGTGCTTCAAATGCAGAATCTGTAGATATATTGTGTAGAATGAAAAAGCAAAGAAAAAAGAGGGGAGAAGGAGTAAGGAGAGGCAAGAGAAGGAGGTTAAAGGCAAAAAGATTCCCATCTTCTTTAATAAAATGATATTATTTTCTTTTAACAAATCAATTTCCATACATGTAGAGTCGTTTGCTATTTTTTGGTTACAGGTATAATGAGGATATTAAAAATTCAAACCTAGAAGATTGTTTTCAGCCCATGATAGATAATATGTTAGTTCAAGAAAACACTCTGTTATTTTGTAGAAAATTCATATTGTAAATAAAATTACTAAAAGTTTATATAGTTCACATTTTAATAAAAATTTGGCAGTTACTGTCTTATATGTCTGATCTTTTGACTTTGAGACCAGGATGGCCTCTCCATCATACTTGAGTTTGCATAATTCCAAGTATGCCTTTCTAAAGTAGTATTATCTTAATGGAAAGATTTAAAACCCTTTTGTCTAATGTTAGTCTTACACATGACTTCCTTAAAGATTATATTTAGCACTCTTTAAAAAGTACTATTAACTACTGGTATATCTGGAATTATTTTATAGGTTTTGTTTTCAGAGATCTACTTTGTTGGAAAATATAAATTTGCTTGTAGGTACCTACCAGATTAATGAATTCTCCTCATCATTAAAGGTCTTAACTTTCAAAAACTCATGTTATTCACAAAAAAAGATTGTCCTTTCATTTTTCAGGAGTCCATAGAAATCTTTTTTCATAAGTTCTTCCATTTTCTGTTTGTCTGACTCATTTTTAAACCAGATTTTGCTTTTCTCCTTGTCACTGTTATCAAAACCATTGTCATTATCATAATTATTGTCAATGACCATCTTTTCTAAATGCCAACTGTGCTGTAACTATCTAAATAACTTTAGTAAATTTAATTCTTTTACTTCAGAACACTGTAGTTTGATCAGTATTTGATTTTTCTCCCAAAAGCTTCCAAGATGTAATTTTTGCATTATTTCCTGCTTCCATATACCACTTAACTACCTGTAATTAAGGCCTAGATTTTTAGGTTCTTTAGTTTGATATTTGGAACCAATTCTGATGTGCCATTTTTTCTTTAACCAGAGTCTTACTCTGTTTGTTCTGTTCTAATCTCTCTGATATACTTTTCCAAATCTTGATCATTCTAATCTGGACTATTTCCTGCTCATTTCCTATATTTTTTTAGGTTTTTGTAAGGCAATGGGGTTAAGTGGCTTGCCCAAAGCCACACAGCTAGATAATTGTTAAGTGTCTGAAGCAGGATTTGAACTCAGGTACTCCTGACTCCAGGGCCAGTGCTCTATCCACTGCGCCACCTAGCCACCCCTCATTTCCTATTCTTAAAAACATTTCTCAACGTAGCCAAAGTGACAATCAAACCACAAAATCATTGTTTTAGAAAAGAGCCTAGTCTGGAAACAGTTATGATCCTTAATTCTTCATTTATATTCTAACCAAGCAGTTGCCTAGTTTCTTGTTACCAGTCACATTTAGACACAGATCACCTGCATCTCCTCTTTACCTACCCCCAAAGAAGTCGCTACTCTGACAAGTTATGCAAGGAAAGAATCATTCTCTATTATACCAGTTTTAGAGGAGAAAAATAGAAACTCATACAAAAAAAATTAGAAAAAGAGACCCCCATTTCCAGTTTGATTGCCCTGACTCTGGAATTGCATTTTTTTTTGTTTTTTACTTTTGTCTCCATAATCCATGAAAAACAGCATACCATATCACCAGCATCAGAGAAGTCTGAGTGACTGGTGAGTATAATCCTTGGGATCAAAGTTTCCAAAAGGAACAACTGATAAGATTCTATCTCCAGCTATATTACCTGCAAAATTGTACTATATTGGTATATGCCCCTTGTTTCTTGGTCTCCTCATAGTGGTGACCTGATAGATAGTCTGTAATTTCACAGAAGGCATAGATCATAACATGGAGCATTCCCATTGAATATTCTTATCAGCCTTGTCTAAGTGCTTATATAGGATGTAAATTCCTTGAGAACCTATATTACAAGAGCTATACTTTATTGGAGTCAGGGAGTTTCCCAACACGAGTACTTCCTCCTCTGGGCAGAATCACATTCCATCCATATCCTCTCAGTGTACATAATTCATGACCCTATATTTCTGTAACCTCTACATAGGATTATAGGCAATTAAATGATGCAATGGATAGAGCACTGGAACCTGGAGTCAGGAAAACTTGAGTTCAAATCTGGCCTAGGACACTTACTAGCTAGGTGACTCTGGGAATATCATTTAACTCTGTTTGCCTAGGTTTCCACAAATGAGCTAGAGAAATAAATGACAAACCACTGCATTTCCTTTGCCAAGAAAATCCCGCAAAGAGTTAGACAGAAGTGAAATGGATGACTAATGATTATAGATTTAGAGATTGAAGCACTAATTTAGCACCTACTAGTCTAGAAGTGTCAAACTCATGCCCCAAACCAAATTAAAATATGATTGGGAAATGTTTGACAAAATATATAAAAATATATTACAATATAGATTGACACAATATTAATTTGTAATTTGCTGAGTCCATATGCTACCCATGTATCCTTTTCTACTTGAATTTTTCACCACTCATCTAGTTTAGACCTCTTATTTTACAGATGCCCTGAAATGTTAAGATTATAAAATAGTAAATGGCAGGAAACCCAAGCCCAGATCCTTTAACTCCAGATCTATTACTCTTTCTCCTGTATTTGATTCTAGAAGCAATAGAAAAGCCTTAATCCTTCATTGAACAAAGGGATAATATGGTTTGCATTTAAGGAAAATAATTTTAACAGCAGTAGGGCGGATGTATTGAGTTGAAAGACTTTGAGATAAAAACAACAACCTCCCCCAAAAGTCTTGGAAACAATTGCTATTATCTAAGTGAAAAATACTAATGGGTGTCTGAATTAAAATGGTAGCTGTTTGAAAAGGAGTAGATCAGATCTATAGAGGTAATAACATTTGAGAATTGACTGAATATATAAGTTGAGAGAAAATGAGGAGTCATGGTAACATCTAGGTTACAACTTTTGGAGTCTAGGAAAATGATGGTGTCTTTGACAGAAATAGGAAAGTCTGGAAGGGGATAGGTTTGGGGTAAAAGATAATGAACTGTTTTGGAGATGTGCTTGGGATATGTCTGGGACATCTAGTATGAAGTGTCCAATATGCAATTAGTGATGCAGAACCAAAGTTGCATATAAAGATCTGTGAGTCACCTGCATTTGGGGTAATATTTAAATCCCTAGGAGCTGATGAGTTTGCCAACCTAGGAGGATGGGGACAGACAGATTGGCAGATAGACCTAGGATATAACCTTGGCAAATAACCCTAGTGGATGTGATATGGATAAGTAAAGATGAGCAAAAGAGTTTGATAAGGGACAAATATTTAGCTAGGTAGAAGAACTAAATGGAACAACTCAAAGAGCAAGAAAGCTTGGTCAGAATGTCAAATGCAAGAGATTGTCAAGAAAGTAAGGGGGAAAAGGCAATTGAATTTGGCACTTGAGACCATTTGCAACTTTGGGGAGAGTTTTCAGTTGAGTCGATACATCCAGAAAGGCAAACTGTGGAAAAAAAGAACTGAATGAGAGGAAAGGAAATAATGTGGATATAGCTTCTTCAGGAAGAGTTGTGTTCTCTTCACAGTAATTCATTAAACAGCTATGAGCGGCAATTTATAGGGAATGCTGTAGAAGGGGTACCTCTATGAGCTAATCTCCAAGCTCCTTATTAATCCTAAATAGATGGATTGTTCAGAGCTAAGGCTTTGGTGTCATAGCCTTCAAGAATTCTACACCATAATGAGGCATTAGTCAAACTAGAAATAGAAGTCATTGTCTAAAGTCTAAAATAGAGTTCATTATCTTCTCTTACTCATCAATACTCCTCTCACCCAACCTTTCTTCTGAATTTCCTTATTTATGTTAAGGGCACTACTATCTTTCTAGTTATCCAGATGTGTACTCTCAAGGTCATCTTCACCACTTCACTTTCTCTTATCTCATATATCCAGTCAAGTTTCAAGGTCTATTTCCTCAACATCTCTCAGTTACCTTCTCACCACTTACAGGCCTGGTTCTGGCCCTCATCACTTTTTGCCTGTGCCTCCTGATTGCATATGCCTCCTGATTAATCTCCTTTTTTCCAAATCTCTCCCCTTTACAATTTATCCCCCCCACATAACAACTAATTCGATATTAAAAATGAATGAATGGGGACAGAGGGTCAGTGGATAGAGCACCAACCCTGGAGTCAGGAAGGACCTGAGTTCAAATTTGGCTGCAGATACTTAATAATTACCTAGCTGTGTGATCTTGGGCAAGTCACTTAACCCCATTGCCTTGCAAAAACAATCAAAAAATCCCAGATGAATGAATGGAAACAGGTCTGAATATATCACTCCCTTTCTTAATAAATTCCAGTGGTTTCTTATTTCCTCTAGAATCAAATATAATTTCTTTGGCATCAAAAAATCTTCGCAACCTGACTCCAACCTAGCTTTTCTCCATGTACTCTTTAGTCTAACCAAATTCCTCACACATAATATTCTATGAACTTTCTCTGTGCCTTCACACAGGTGATCCCTGACATTCTTGAAATCCTTCTCCACTTTTGAAATTGCTAGTTTCCTTCTAAACTCAGCTCTATCACTACCTCTAATATGAAACTTTTCCTTGATCCCGTCAACTACTAGTGCCTGTCAAAAATCATTCTGTCTATATTTGTATTTTATTTATATTTCCAAGTTGTTTCACACAACAGAACATAATATTTTTGAAAGTAGGCTATGCTTTATTGTCTTTTATATTCCTAATGCCTACCACATAGAATTATCTATAGTAAATGCTTGTGGATAGTTTGACTTATTTTAAGTGTGTGTGTGTGTGTGTAAAATACACACAGGTTCCATTGTTGTACTACAAGACAGTTAAACTTGAAACAGTTTCTTATTATCCTAAGAAACTATTTATTACAAAGACAAGGCATGGGAAAGAACACATGGAAGATTTTGAACAAGAAAGGAAACATGCTAGAAGCTTGAGAAAATACACACCCAGTGACAAAACAGAAGATGCGATTTTACAATCCACTTTGCTGAAATTTGCTAAGAAAACAGATGGTCTGAAAAAAAATTAAATGATTCGTTTTATTTGTGTATCTCTCCTGTAAAGGTGTATTGTTGTTTTCATTATTAGGGAGTGACATTTTAGCATTACAGTGCAACTAATTGGAAAACTAGACAGTTAGTTATTGTTTTTCTCTTTGTTTAGATAAATCAGGAAAACACATGCCTGTTTTGCCTTTTTTCCAAGACAGTATTTCTTTCCAAACATGAACAGAACCTAAACTCAGTGAACTAATCCAGGGCAAATGGTATGGGTATGCTTGTCATTTTATATTTCACTATGTAAAGTAAAGTGTCTAATAGAGGGGGGAAATAGAAACATCTGGCTTACAGTCCTTCCCAAGAATTTTCATGAGCTCCAATTAGAGTCACTATGGTAAAGTGTATTCCAGTGTTTCTGGATTTTCCCAGATGTGATACAGCACTGTGGGGAGCGCAGCTCAGAAGTGAGTCAGAAGAGCATCTCCCCCAGCTGAGAAGCTGCTTCAGACTTAGAGCATATGGGCTTGGGAAGTTGAGAGCTGGCTGCCCTCTCTCTCATCTGCTCTTGCCTGCCTGTCAGTCAGTGCTTTTGACTGTCAATCTGGACTCTCATTTGCAGCTCACTTTCTTTCTTTTGTTTGTGGCACTATTTTCTCTGAATATTTATAGCAGGGTTAGCACTCTGCCTCATGTACTTTAGGTGTTTTGGACTTCTAGTCTCAAAACAAGCTAGCTGTTTACCATGCCCAACGGAATTAAGCCAATAGATTCTTTGGACTCACTTCCCTCTGTAAATTCAACCTTCTGCAGCAACGGGCAGCCTGGAAGCTGTAAATACTGGATCCTCGACTTAGGTAAAGAATATAATTTTAGATGTTATAATATTTTTTCTTTGGGGACTTTTAAAAAAAATTCAGTGGGGCAACATAATAATGCTTTTGTGATTAAAAGAAAATATATCGTGTATGTTAGCTGACTGCCTTAAGTTAGTGAGATGTAAGGTAATGCTTTATCTTTGAGGGTTCTCTAAAACTACTCTGCTGGAAAGAGTTGCTAGCCTAGTGACTGACTCCTAAGGTACTTAAAAGATACTTGTTTTATTAATTATCTAGCCATGAAGTATTTGAAATTGATTATTTTGAGAAGTATGTGGTATTTTTAAATTTAAATCGTAATAGAAAAATAAGGAACTAGTTAAAATAAGCTGAGCTAAAGATTGTCCTCTTCTTTTACATGTCTTACATTTGTCTTGTTTTTATATTGAGTTAAAAATAGGGAGAAAAGTGAGCCCATCATTATCTGAATTTAGATAATTCCAGTCCTTTTTCTTACCAAAAAAGACCCTTTAAAAATTCACAACAATAAATTATGCAAATTTATCTCTCTAGAACTTTGACTTCATTTTCAGTCAGAATTTAAAAAGGACAGAAAAAAATCATTAGCTAAGTGAGCAGACAACTGAATTCCTTCAGTTAATTGGAACTCAAGAAGGAAAGAGATCTTCAGGGGGAAAGGCACAAATATGCAGAAAAAGGAAACAAGCAAGGGGGCCTGGATACCTGTATATTTTCCCTAAAGACACTGTTTATCCTGTTATACTGATTATATTGTGATCACTGCAGCTCCCAAAATAGGATAGTCTTTCATCAGAAGCTTTTGACATCTGTCAAGACAACGCAATCTTTAAAATAATGTCTCTCAAATGCTACAACCTGTGCAGCAGCTGGAATGGTTACCTCGTGGATTCAGGTAGTGCCTGGTTTGATTCAAATGACCCCCTTCACTTAAATATGCCTGGCCTGCCAACTGCATGAACTCACCGAAAATGGGCAAAGCAAAATATGGCAACACATGCGAATCTCCTCAGCTTTTGCACTGCCAGATTTATAGGAAAGTATACACCTTATAATAAGGAGGCAAGGTTTGTAATAGAAACAAAAATGGCCAAGGAAGGGAAAAAAATCTATTCTATGAAAGCAGAAGAGAAGGTCTGTGCATGCACTGGCAACACATTGGCTTATGAAAAGCAGCTGACACTTTTTAATTTACTAATCAACTCAAACTATTAAAGAGAAAAGGATAAAATCCTAGAATATGAAACTTGATGTTAGCTATACAAATGTTAGCTATACAAATAATTTGACTAGGATTTATGATTATGAATTTATCACAATTTCTAGGGTAGTTTGTTTTTACTGCAAAGTTTTGAGATTTCTCTGTTATTTCAGTGATTCCTTATACAAACCTTCTGTCTAAGAAAAGGCAGGGCAGACCAGCAGATACACACATGACAGCAATTATCTAGAGCTGTTAATTTATGTGGCCACGTATTCACTTATTTATCCCTCCACTATTCCCCTCATCTTCTTCTTCAACACTGAATGCTACTTGGGTTTGACTTATCTTACTTTGCTTCCATTAACTGCCAATTTTTCTCACTTTGAGGATCTTCCTAAAAATGCATCATACCACATATGCTATTTCTGTTCCTTTCTTTATTTTAGAGCATATATTACTAGTTTATATAGTCATAAATCTTGACCAATCAGATTACTGAATTTAATTTAGAACAATTTTGAAAACAAACCCATTTGCGTTTTCAGTCCTTCGTAATTAAAAACACTTACATAGGGATGTAATTCTCATAAAGAAATGTTCTTTTTTCCATATATTGCTTTTTTTCCCCTCTGTTATCTTTAGACAGATAATGCATTTGCATGTTGTTTTGGCTATTAAGAAAATCAAATTATCTTGAATTTTCGAGTGAACTTTTCAAAGTAGACCATCTTATACCATGACATTTTCAAATTAGGTGTCAAACAGCTTGACATTCAATATCATTGCTTTGTTTCAAAAAAAGGATGACCCAGGTTCTTATACACCTTTTACCTACTTTGTCACAGGCAGCTAAGATGTCCTGGATGGATTTAAGATTGCTTAAATTCCTACTCCTATAGAGAGTATCAAACTCTGAGATTTGCAGATGTGAGCTATCATTTCCTGCTCTTAACATAGCTATATCATCACCACATTTCAGTCATAATGAGAAATTCCATTCCTCAGACTAGATTTCTTCCTCTTTGGGAATTGAGTAAACTCCCTATTTGATATGGCTCGAGTGATTTAGTTGATGAATGAGGTGTGTTGAACAAATAAATATTAATCATAACATTTGCCCTATCATAATGGAATTCCTTTCTGGATACAGGTTGGCTTAGAGGGCTGATGAGTTGTTCCCTTCTGACTTTCAAAAATCCTGTGATTCTGTAGTATTCATTCTGAATTTAGAGGACAGAAACTAAAAAAAAGCCCTACTTCTGGTTTTGCCCTCTATATAACAAGAGGCAATAGCAAAAAGAATTTCTAACTTATGGAAACTTTTTTCTTTTTGAATTTCATAGATTTGGTTGTTAATGTAAAGAAAGGGAATTGAGTCCCTATGCCTTTGTTTATGTTTGTTTTATTTTACATATTTTTATAAACTTACCTGAATACCTAACAACATCTAAATGGTGACCTGCCCAAGCTTTCATTTCATTAGAATATGGCCCTCTCTCCCAGTCCCGCTCCCAGGAGAAGTTTTCAATCATAAACATGATTTGTGGTCTTTGAAGTTCTTTTGAAAGCACATTCTAAACTTATACAGTTGCAGAACACAGTACAAATTTGTAGACCTGAATGCCAAATAGAATTTCTACCTATATTAAATAGAAAAGCAGTCGTCTTTTAATAGCTACTTTCCATATTCTCATTTTATTTTTTCTAGAAAATAATATTGGCTATTCTCTATAAGCAAATGTTACAATCATTCAGAGGAAGTGCCATTGTCAGTAGTTACCCACTGAATCATGGACAAAAAATAATCCATACTTCAGTTTTGAAATGGAAAAATAATTATGAATGAAATCCAAGAAAGAAATCCCAAAGTAACTTATAAAATTCCCCAAAAAATCATTAAAGAACCGTCTCCCCCCATTAAACTAAAGTCCTTTCTTATGCCCACAAGGAGCTGGAGGGTCATGTGATTTTATTGTCCCTGGGAAAAAGCTGTTCTGGTGCTTTATGGAGTATTTGCTGTACATATTCAGTGGGAAACTCTCATTGTCCACATGTGAATTAGCTGCGCTCAGGATAATCTATATGGATTAAATTAACCTCTTGTTTGCTTGCCCATTTTATTTGCAGATGTTTCCAAGACCAAGTAATTTATATAGCTATGAGCCAAGAAATTTTTATGGCTAAGCAAATGTGGGGCAATAGAACCCAAGAGAAGATAAGGTCCAGAAGGACTATAAATTAGCTCTTTCTGGGGCCCAGTAGGGAAACCAGTAACACTGATAAGGTGGTTGAACTGTTGAATTTATTCTCATTCTGAAATACACATGGTCTTTTACAGCACAGATGGAAGTTGTTTTGTCAGTGCTGTACAAACTCTTTTAACTAAGACAGGAGAGAAAGAAAAGTAGAAAGAAAGAATCTAGCAACACTCTGTCAAGTTAAACATGTCAGTAAGCTTGTGGTGACTATATATTGGGATGTTTTTGGTTTTACTTTTTTTTAATTTGTTATCTCAGTCTGTGGTGCTGTGGAAAGAGCACTGGTTTTGGGGTCAGAAGATTTGCATTTGAATCTTGCCTCTTCCACATGTTACTTAGACAAGCCTTTTAACCTCTAAGGACCTTAGTTTCCTCATGTGTAAAATGAAAGAGTTGGAGTAGATATGACATGGAAGGTTCCTTCTAGCTCTAAATCTATTATATGCTTTGGGCAAAAATTTTCACCAAATTTATGGTGAAAATACTCTCTTTTTGGCAGGTAAATCCAAAGAATAATCTCTCCCTAATTCCGATGTATGGATAAAGAGTTTGGAGTGGGTTTCTTGTTTAGCAAAGTATATGATACTAGTATGTTTATGAAATATTATTTAGGATATCCAGATGAGAATATCATATAGTTAAATCTCTATACTATAGATCTATTACAAGGCACAGTTCCTTATAAAGAAACTCAGAGGGGTTAAGTCTCTATCTTCATGTTTTCTAGACTCAACTTCAGTGATAGTAATTAAATATTCCACATAATGTACCATGTAAACTCAGTTCAACAAACCAGTTAGCACTTACAATTTGCTCCATCCTGTCTTCAATAACAGCACACATTTTTAGCATCCACATTCCTTTGTTATACACATTGCTAAAAGCATCAGTTCTACCCAGGTTCAAGGGAAATGCCATTTATTGCTCTTCATTCTGAAGAATTCCCTTCAGAATGAACAAACAGGATCATAAGCACAAGCCAGGCTGCCTGAAGAGTGCTGTAATGGGCCATGGAATCTGTCCATCTCAACCTGACTGATTTCCTTTTCCTGTTTCCAAATAGGGAGAAAAACAGCAATCCAGATGCTTCTAATTAAATGTGTACAGTTCTGACCTCTTTTTAAAAAGCATCTAAGGAGAAGTTTGGGCAACTCAAGCCTACACTGAATGCATCATTTTTAAATGATGTGTTGTTTACATATTTTTTAAATTGGGGTTGGAAGGAGGAGCTGAAGGACAGTGGGAAAATAAACCTAGAGGCATCCTTATACATTGCCCCATAACCATCTAGTTTAAGAAAATCTTTATTGTTTACTTCCTTTTTGATTTATATGTTCCTACTGTGTTAAAAATGGATCCTAGCAATATAAATTAAAATCCTCTGAGCATTTTTTTTCTCTAAAGAAGTAGTTAATGAATTTAGAGACAAAAAAATTTATCTTTAGCTAATTTCTTGCTCTCCTTCCTTGACTTAATGACAGTTAAAGAGGGGGAGCTGAGATGGAGGACATAAATGATTTTAATAGGTTATTTTTTAATAATGAATTAAGAATGTCAGTGATGGTGTCATAAACTGAAGCTCTCTGTCATTCCTCATTTCTTGGACAAAACAATTGTTTCAGGTTTCTTAAGTAATTTATTCTTTTATCTTAAGACAAAAGATACTCTGTTTTATTATTTCTACCAGCTCTTTCAAGATCGAAGTTGATGAAGTATTGTTACACAGTGTACTAAAGATTTGTGCCATAAGCAAGGTTCATAGCATAACTGTACATTTAAATGTTTTTCTTTGTGGGCTTTTTATAAATTTTTTGTTGCCTGGAATAATGTCTGACCTTGCTTTTCCTTCTTGTTCTTACTGGGGTCCCTTTATTGACAATTTCAGGAAAAGAAGGGAAAGAGAGGTAGGGAATACAAAGAATGATTCAGTGAAAAAAATTGCAAAGAATTTTTTCCTTAGAAAGTTGACTTTTCCTGAGTTAGTCTTAATACAGCTAAAGGAAAGGAATCATGTTACAAATGGCAAATTCAACTCAATATGAGCTCTGAATAGATGAATACATTCATTCCTACCTTTTTCAAGAGTTACTGAGGAATTCTCAAGGAATTTTTGAAAGTAAAATTAATTTTAATTCACTCTGACTTTTCAAATAAATATCACAGAACATTTTTTAGGAAGTGGGGCAGGAAGCCAAAGAATTAAACAAACCCCAGGAAGGTGATATCTTAATAGATTAGAGTAAAAGTAATATATATATGATTTTTTTCCCTCCATGTATGGATTCCAAGATAACTTTAAGAACCTATTCTAAATTAATTGGATCGTTTTAAGCATACCAAATATAGAGTTTTGGAGGTAAGACAGAGTGGTGGTGAGAGGGAGGTAAAAGTAAGAGAAAGAGTTGACAAAATATACATTAAAAAAGAATTTCCAAAGAATTTTTTTACTGGAAAGTCATGGTCTCTAGAGTTTAATGTGCCAGATCTTTATATTAGTTGTGGTTTGGTCAAAAGCCATCTAGTTGTTTCCTCTTTCCCTCTAGCCATACAAACTTTAAGACTAATAGTATATCCCTTGAGAATATGATACTTTGCTTAACCTGCTCTTTAGACAAAGTGAAGAATGATGCTGCCTGGCAATATATTTTGGCACATTCCAAGGCCAGTTCTTTTGGTAAGTACTGTCCAGTGAACTAACAATTGTTGTTATGTAGGTCTATCAGAATATTTATAAGTTCTGGAGCTTATGCTGTGTTTGAGCTATCTTCAGATTCAATTCATGGTCTTACTAGAATCTATATAAAAATTATATTTTAGCTCTGACATTCCAGGCCTGGTCTTAATCAAAAAAATAACTGGGAAAAGAAATCTGTCATCACCTGAAATAAATCAACTGTGTAGTTTGGGGGCCCCCTAACCCTTAATATACTGAGTATAGCAAACTGTTCCATTTCAAACATTTGTGTGGTTCAGGGGGTGAGACAGGATTCCTTTTTTAACACAATAAATTCACTGAAAACAAGTACTATTTGTCATTTGTAGAATCATTGAATTGCATTTTTCTATTTAGACTATCAGCTGGTCCACTGTATTTTTCCAATAAGGGATTTGTGACATTTAATCAAGAATTAATTAGTCCATTCAGCTGATCCTGATGGAATGAGCAGGTCCTACTTAAGGGACTTGCTCATTCCATCAGTGCAATAATCAGGGACAATTTTAGGGGATCTGTGATGGAGAATACTATCTGTATCCAGATAAAGAACTGTGGAGTTTAAACAAAGACCAAAGATTGTTTCCTTCAATTTTTTTTAAAAAAAAAAGTTGTCTTATGTATTACATAATTTTACTATCTCTAATATTTTATTTCTTCCTCAGTGAAATGTTTTTTTCTCAACACATTCAGTTTTGATCAATGCATAGCATGGAAATAATGTAAAGATTATCAGATTGCCTTCTTGGGGGAAGGGGGGAAGAGAAGAGAGGGTGGGGGAAAATTGCAAAATTCAAAACATTACAAAAATGATAGGTAGAAACTATTGTATATGATTGGAAAACAAATAAAATATTTATATAATAAAAAAGAGTTTAATTAAATAAAATGTATGGTGCTTACCCTTAATGAAAGATCCTCTTTTAAGTGTAAAGATTTCTCTAATTGAAAGTTCCAGAGCTATTTTGGTGCTTTCTATTTAATGGGATATGCTTTTATAGTATGCCAGTGAGCTAACATATTCATCATTCACTTGAAAGTTCATGGTATCATTAGAATGGAAGCTCATTGTGAGGAGGGATTGTTTTATTCTTTGTACTTCTGTCTCTAGCATCTAGCAGAAAGAGGATATGAGATACATCCAGTCAGCAAGCATTTAATGGGTACTTACCATGTGCCAAGAACTGAGCAGGAACAATTATTTGTTGATTGATGATTGAATATCCTAGAGTCAGAGGAAGAGAAGAATATTAATCACATCTCAACAATGACTGAGAATCTATCATTTCATAGTAGAGAAAACTTCCTTCTTTGAAAATCAGTGATATTATATACTCAAGTGATTACATCAGATTAGTTTTGTTGTAGACTGCTTCAGCATAAATTACAAACATTTCCCTCAGAACTATGCTTTTCACCACCATGACTTCCTTCCCCAAAAGTACCTTCATCTCATCTCCTCTTCCTTTTTATTTTTCCCCTTTTCAGTTCTCAGTTTATGGTGCTTGCTCTTGTCAGAGTGCAAGCTCCCTGAGGGTAGAACTATCATTTTGTTTATGTTTCTATCACCCACACTTAGTGCGTCACATAGTTAGCATGTATTGAGTGTTTGTTGCTTTATTGTTTAACCCTGTAGAAGGGAAGACAGTTTTTCTTTTCAGAAGTACACAATATCAATCATTGCTCAATCACAAAAAAGCGTGGTAGTATTTTTCTTTCCTTAGTTCTGATTGTCTGTATAAATTGTCCAGTTAATTATGCACTGATTATCTGAAATGTTTTAACTAACTAGATCTCAAAATAATAAACTGACATTTAAGTGGCCTTTGACTAATGCTGCTATAGAAACCCAATCTGGCAGTTTCTGTACATGGAGGAAAGGAAGGGTGAAAGTAATGAGATTTCAGTGACTATTCTTCCCTGGCCTCTGTTCAATGACATTTAGACTTAATGAAGTCATTTCCTTGGCTACAGACAGCTTTTGATAGTGCCTTTGTACAACGTAGAGGTGATACTGTTTGCTAACATGTCATTTTTTGCTGATGTCCTTTCATGTGAAGGTTCATGGTAAATCAACTTTGATTCTCTTTATTTTTCTCTAGTAAGCACTAAACAGGCAAGCAGGTTCTATATGGTTAATGGGGAGAAGAGTCAAACTCTGTTATATTTATGTCTACAATTTGCAGGAGGTTTTGGTGTCCAAAATGAACTGTTTGTTTCTTTTGTATTTTTAAGTCAGAATTCAGATCAAATCTTCTCAGTGCTCTTTGGAAAGTTTAGTTTTTTAGCTAGTTTCTCCTCCACTGTAACATTTTAAATTTTGTTTTTAGTCGAGAATTGATTTTTAAGAGGATTGATACTTAAAA
This sequence comes from Macrotis lagotis, assembly GCF_037893015.1. Lineage (NCBI taxonomy): Eukaryota > Metazoa > Chordata > Mammalia > Peramelemorphia > Peramelidae > Macrotis > Macrotis lagotis. The sequence goes on from NC_133666.1 coordinate 352,595,975, forward strand.
ATGAATAGGAATGTGGACTGAAAGTTTTCTCATAGAATGAAAATATTTATCCTGAATGGACAAAGAATTAAACTATTGACCAAATTGTTAAAAATGAGATTGCTTTTGCCATGTTGTTCAGATATATTTAGGAAAAAAATCCTTTTGTGTCTAATCATTCCCATATATAGTTAGCCTAATCAGTTTTCAAAGCTTTAAATTTTAAGCTAATTCTGAGAAAAAATACTTATCATATTAAAATTGTTTTATTATGAACTTGATAACCATTTCCATTTTCAGAGAAAATAGTGAATGGGAATTAAACTATTCATGTTATATACAATTTGATTTTTATCATGTCTATATTAAAGTTAAGTCTTTCCAACACCATCTTACTTGTCTATGTCTATTTCTAATTGTCATTCTGTTCTCTTCTGTGTATATTGTTTTTTTCTTAATAATTCATTGATGCTCTTTTTTTACTTTTTTTTAAATCACTGTTATTATTCTTCCCTTTATATCTATCCTTATACATTGGTCAGATCTGAAAATCTAGGTCTTGATCTATTTCTCCAATCCAGCACATCTCTGCTACCTTTCTTATACTTTTTATTTCTCTTAGTTTTAAAAGTTTTGGAGTATTTTTTCATATGAATATTAATGGTTTGATTTTTTCCTTTTCAGAATTGCCATTTATCTTTTAGTAAACCAGATTTTGAGCGATATCCATAATACCAGTCACCATGGTTATTCTCCAGGCTCTCATGTCTTTCTTTGTTTCTCCCTTTAAACTATACTACTTTGGAATTTCATCAGCTTCCATAAGTTCAGTTATCATTTCCATTCCAGTCATTTCAGATATAGTTATCTAGCCCTCATATCTCTCCTGAGCTACAGTTCTGCATTAGCCGCTGCCCTTTGAACATCTTAAACTTAACATGTCCAAAATAGAATTTATTATCTTCTCACACTGCTCCAAACTTCTCTTCCTAACTTTCCTTTTGCTATGAATGGCACAACCATCCTTCCATTCAATTTAAGCATCATCCTCAACTCCTCATTCTCACACCATATAGCATGAGTTATTTATTGTCAAGTCTTCTCATTTATACATTTACAACATCTCATATTCAACAGCTTTCTATTGATACAGCTTCCACCCTGGTACCTGTCTTCATCCTCTCTCACTTGGATTAGATTGCAGTAGCCTTCTAGTTCATCTCCCTGCCTTAAATTAATTCTCCCTTCCACTACAGTCACTCTTCTGCAGGACCAAGCTGTTTCATTATAATTTTCCTGTATACATTTTCAGCTCATTAGAACTTCTATTCTGCAATATCAAAATCATTTCTTTTCCTGGTTCTGCTCACTTCCCTAGTTCCTATAGAAAGAGCAGATTTTAAAGAATTGTTAGATATCATTTGGGGTTAAAAATACTCAATCAGGTATAGAAATCTATCTTACCCTAAAGAAAATAGGAGAGGAATAGGATGGGAGAAAGGGGATAGGGGGAGAGGAGGGGGAGAGATCATAGGAAATGGTTATCAGATGAAACACACTTTGAGGAGGGACATGGTGAAAGGAAAGAGAGAATAGAATAAATGGGAGGGGGGAAGGAAGGAGGGATCTAGCATCTAGCAATAGCACCTGTGGGGGAAAAAATATCAAGCAATTTGTCTGATGGATTTTTGATAAAGAATACTATCCGTCCCAAAGACAGAGCTGATGGTGTCTGAAAAGCACACTTTTTCCCCCCTCTATTTTTCTTGAGATTTCTCTTTCTTGGGAGGTGGGGTGTTATGTTTAACTTTGTGGCATGATTATTATATGTTTTTCATGTCTACACATGTTTAACTTATACCAAGTAACTTGCTTTCTCAATGGGGGAAGTGGAGTGGGAGGAAGGGAGAGAATTTGGAATTCAAGGTTTTGGAAATAAATGTTGAAACTTGTTTTTTGCATGTAACTGGTAGAAAACTTTAAAAATAGATAATTTTTTTAAAAAATTATTCAAATAAGTAGTATCCTGTGTATTCAAATTCACAGGAAAGAGGAGGAACTTTTCCTCAGTGTTTTGAGTAACTATTGATAAACATAGCTGACATATCAAAATTAAAGTTGACACATGACTGAATAGAATAGATAATAAACTAAATGAGTCATGTTCCAAAGAAATCTGATCTTGATGGGAAGAACCCAAGGAAAAGAAATGTGGAGACCAGTGATGTCACTAAAATAGGGAAATCCGACTAATTCTCTGTAACTCAGAAATCAAGAGAACTGCCTAGAGTTGTTAAGAGGTTAAATGACTCACTCAGGGTCAGAAACCAGCCTGTGACAGTATTAAGCAGTGTGGATTGATCACTTTATTTGGAATCAAGAAGAGCTAAGTTCAAATCCCTCCTCATACAACTTGGTTGTATGACTCCTGCCTCAATTTCTTCATCATGTTGTGAGAATCACATGGGATTCGTAAAGTACCCCAGAAACCTTTAAATACTGTATAAATAGAGGCTATTATTATTAGAATAATGATCGACCCAAGTATTTCTGAGTATTTCTGAAATCCAATCTGTTTTTTGTCCACTATCATATTCCATGAAATTTAATTTTTAAAAAATGTTATTTCTTACTGTTACATTAATTTCTACAAGACAGAAGAGCTGTGACTAGATAGCAAGCAATCTTTCTGAATAAGATTTGGAGTTTATAGTAGATCATAAGCTCAGTAAGAGTCAACAGGCTCAATGGATAGAGCACCGGCCCTGGAGTCAGGAGTCCCTGAGTTCAAATCTGGCCTCAGACGCTTAATAATTACCTAGCTGTGTGGCTTTGGGCAAGCCACTTAACCCCATTGCCTTGCAAAAAACTAAAAAAAAAAGTAGTCAGTCCTAGGGTGCATTGCCAAGGCATAGTTTCCAGGATAGGAAGGCAGTAATCATTCCATCATATTCTGCTCTGGCTTGACCACATCTAGAGTATTGCATTCAGTTATTGCTGCCACATTTTAGGAAGGGCATCAATAAGCTGGATGGAAGGTGAAATACCTCACAATTATTCTATATGTGTTTCAATTGAAAGCACTAGGAATTGTCTGAAGACAAGAAGACTTAGGTAGTACATGATAATTGCTTAAATATTTGAGCATCATGTGGGCAATTGATTGGACCCAGACCCAGAATGCAGGACAAAGAGTAATGAGCAAAAGTCACAAAGAGGCATATTTAGGCTAGATGGAAAAAAAAAATTTCTAACCATGAGAGCCACCTAAACGTTGAATGGGTGACTTAATGAAAGTAGTAAATCTTGTATTACTAGAGGCCTTCAAGCAATGACAAAAAAACTTTTTGGCGATTATGTCATAGAAGAGATTCTTGCTCAGCTCTGAGAGGAATCAGTGACTCTTAGGTACCTTCAAACCTGGAGATTATATGACTTTATGATCTTGTAAGAAGTAAAAGTCAAGTCAGCAAGCATTCATTAACCACTACCCTGATTCCAGGCACTGTACTCAACACCTTGGTACAAAGAGAGATAAAAGGTAGACTGTGCTCTAAAGTCTTCTGGTAGAAGTTGGGACTTTATCTGGGACCCAAAGAAAGCCAGAATGGTGAAATTAAAGAGAGTTCCAGACAGAGAGGACAGCTCTAGTAGAAATACATATAGTAGAGAGATTATTATGTGTGAAGAGGTCAGGCTACACTTTGGAGAGAGAAAGGTACTGTATTTCCCCATGTATAAAATGCACCTTAATTTGGAGGCCTGAAATCTGAAAAAAAAATTGTGTTACATAAATTTATTGAACTCAAGTTTTATTTATCATGAAATTTATGCATCTTCTGCTCGTAGGTTTCAAGGCATCTTT